>NW_011495027.1:831263-841220 GCF_000754665.1 Bison bison bison | reverse complement strand
GGTCTTGAAGTTTTATTGGTCTCCCGCGTAAACCAAGCTACTCAGCCTCTTTTCTCCACTGAATTTTCCTACTGAGCTATCCTCATCCTATTACTCTTTATATCTTTAATTAATATCTAATTGAAGCTATTGTATCCTGATCCTCGCCTACGCCGTCTCTCCTTCGAATACCCTGGATCAGCCGGGGCTCAGAGAGGTTAAGAGATTTTCCCAATAGTATGTAGGTAAAAACAACTGGAACTAGATCTCAGTTTGAGTCTTCTGACTCCAAAGTCCTGTGGCTTTCTCATGATCACAATTGCTGCCTCAGACACTCATGATACATGTTAGAAATAAATTTCTTTGGCTTTCTCTGTTGGTAGGCATTTTAAAATAGACTCAGAGAATCATTTATTTTCTCCTTTTTATTGTGTGTGGGTGTTGTGTGTATATGGAAAGTCTTTCTCCATTTATATGTGCTTCTATTTGCAGATTCATAGTCTAGACGGCCATGGCGGCAAGTATTCACTGGTGGGCTGTTATGATGATATTTGTTCTTTCTCACTAATATCATAAATGGGTGTAAGGCTTGATAGTTTTAAGTGACAGAAAAATATTTTTATAGGTATAACAGGCACCATGTCTTTGTAATTAAGCTTGCCTGAAAGAAGACCAAATGCATCAACTTATTTATGCCTCTTATTGTGCAGCCTCTTTTCATGTTATTTTATTAACATAAAGAGTGCTTTTAATTATGCAGAACTACAAGCTGCATTATTGATATTCTGTGAACATTAACTACATCCAACTCTAACAAAGCAAAAACAAAATGCTGTCTCTTACTTTTTAAGACTCTTAGAAAGAAAGTAACTGTGTTATAAAATAAAGGAAGTTGGAGGCATTATCCTCCTTGAGTTGTGACTATGTGAGGATATGGATCTATTCATTTTCATTTTTGGATCTTTCCAGCTTCATATATTTTGTTCAAATATTCCTTAACTGTAGTAACATATTTACAAAAAATAATTCTGGAGATTTATCATTTGACTCTATTTAATTCTATTTATTTAATTAAAAATTTATTGTGGTATAGTTTATAATGTATTAATTTCAGGTCTACAGCAGAGTGAATCAGTTGTACATAAATATACATATCCACTCTTTTTTAGATTTTTTTCCTATGTAGGTCATTAGCCAATGGCATTTTTCACAGAATTAGAACAAAAAATTTTGCAATTTGTATGGAAACTCAAAATACCCTGAATAGCCAAAGCAATCTTGAAAAAGAAAAGCAGAGCTGGAGGAATCAGGCTTCCTGATTTCAGACTATACCACAAAGCTACAGTAATCAAAACAGCTTGGTATTGGCACAAAAACAGAAATATTGATCAGTGGAGTGGGATAAAAGAGAAAAGTCACATATCTACAATCAACTAATCTACAACAAATGGGGGAAGAATATTCAGTGATCTCTTAAATAAGGTGATCTCTTCAATAAGTGTTGCTGGGAAAACAGGACAGTTACAAGTAAAAGAATGAAATTAGAATATTGTCTAATGCCATTCACAAAACTAAGCTCAAAATAGATTAAATAAACTCAAGATGGATTAAAGATATAAATATAAGGCTGGATACTATAAAACTCTTAGAGGAAAACATACACTGAACACTCTCTGATGTAAATCACAGCAATATCTTTTTTGATCCAACTCTTAAAAGTAATGAAAGTAAAAAGGCATATTTTTATTTATTTTTATTTTTTAATGTATTCTATGTTGTCCATAGTAGATTTACAAGAATATCTCAAAAGGGTTGACTTCCATTTGGCATTTGTTCAGGACTCTGGAATCTGTCAGTCAGGTTAAATTCTTAATGGATTTAAAGAAAGCAGCTAGTTTCTAGGATCAGGTATACTAAATGATTTTTCATTCAGATTTGTATTGCTTTATGTTGCTTTACCAGTTAAGCTTGGTTTTTAGAGTGAGAGCACTAGAGAGAGAATGAGGACAATTGCCCAATTGCAGTGACTTAGTCTTAATCTTAATAGTCTGCTATAAATAAGTCACATGGGGATTTGTTACCATTGAAGGTCAAGAAAAGGTTATTGTGAAATTAACTATCTCCCAAACTTGAGGAAATGCAAAGAATCCAATAATCAGGAGGCTTTGTCTTGCTTCACTTTGTACCATCTATGCCATTTTCAGCCCCAAACTCCTTCCATATTAGGATCAACTAGCCAGGCTTCAGCAATACGTGAACTGTGAACTTCCAGATGTTCAAGCTGGTTTTAGAAAAGGCAGAGGAACCAGAGATCAAATTGCCAACATATGCTGGATCATCGAAAAAGCAAAAGAGTTCCAGAAAAACATCTATTTCTGCTTTACTATGCCAAAGCTTTTGACTATGTGGATCACAATAAACTGGAAAATTCTGAAAGAGATGGGAATACCAGACCACCTGACCTGCCTCTTGAGAAACCTATATGCAGGTCAGGAAGCAACAGTTAGAACTGGACATGGAACAACAGACTGGTTCCAAATAGGAAAAGGAGTACCTCAAGGCTGTATATTGTCACCCTGCTTATTTAACTTATATGCAGAGTGCATCATGAGAAATGCTGTGCTAGAGGAAGCACAAGCTGGAATCAAGATTGCCGGGAGAAATATCAATAACCTCAGATATGCAGATGACACCACCTTTAAGGCAGAAAGTGAGGAAGAAATAAAGAGCCTTTTGATGAAAGTGACAGAGGAGAGTGAAAAGCTGGCTTAAAGCTCGACATTCAGAAAACGAAGATCATGGCATCTGGTTCCATCACTTCATGGCAAATAGATGGGGAAACAGTGGAAACAGTGGCTGACTATTTTTCTGGGCTCCAAAAGCACTGCAGGTGGTGATTGCAGCCATGAAATTAAAAGACGCTTGCTCCTTGGAAGGAAAGTTATGACCAACATGGACAGCATATTCAAAAGCAGAGACATTACTTTGCCAACAAAGGTCCATCTATGGTTTTTCCAGTGGTCATATATGGATGTGAAAGTTGGACTATAAAGAAGGCTGAGCACTGAAGAATTGATGCTTTTGAATTGTGGTGTTGAAGAAGACTCCTGAGAGTCCCTTGGACTGCAAGGAAATCCAACCAGTCCATTCTAAAGGAGATCAGTCCTGGGTGTTCATTGGAGGAACTGATGTTGAAGCTGAAACTCCAATACTTTGGCCACCTGATGCGAAGAGGTGACTCGTTTGAAAAGACCCTTATGCTGGGCAAGATTGAGGGCAGGAGGAGAAGGTGACAACAGAGGATGAGGTGGTTGGATGGCATCACCGACTCGATGGACATGGGTTTGGGTGGACTCCGGGAGTTGGTGATGGACAGGGAGGCCTGACATGCTGTGGTCCATGGGGTCACTAAGAGACGGATACGACTGAGTGACTGAACTGAACTGAACTGATGTAAAATTCAAAATAGTTTGATTAAAATGACTTCCAATGTTCTATAGCTCTGGAAGTGAAAGATACATATGCCATTATAACCATCTTTGTATTTTTGGGGGCTTGGTTCAAAACTTTGCTGCAAGTGTATTTATGAGCTTTTTTTTTTTATGGCATTGCTCTTTAAAAAGCTGTGGTACTTAGTTGGTCTGTTCTTTTATCTATTCTCTCCTTCATGAATGTGTAATAGGCATTTCTCTCTGATTAAAAGAATGACCTATTATGATCTGTGTGTTCATACTACAGTTGGGTAGACAGATGTTATAGGCAAAGAGACAAAAACAATTGCAGGTGTTGTGATAAGAAGAAAAGAATTTCAAAATGACTATTAAAATATATTAAATAAACTATAGGAAAAGATATGCATGATGTTTGAAGAAATGGAATATTCTGGAGAATTATGGAAAAAATCCAAATTAAAATTCTAGAAATGAAAATTGCAACATTAGGAAAAAAACACATTTCCCCCAAGGATATTAAAAGGAGATTGAGTGCTGCAGGAAAAATAAAAAATAAAAAAATTGAAGTTGCATTAGTAGACATTCAACTGATGTGTAGAAAGGAAAATAATTTTTTTCAATTTATTTTTTAATTGGAGGGTAATTGCTTTACAATATTGTATTGGTTTCTGCAATACATCAACATGAATCAGCCATAGGTATACATACGTGTCCCCTCTCTGTTGAACCTCCCTCCCACCTCCCACCCTATCTGACCCCTCTTGGTTATTACAGAGCTTCAGCTTGAGTTCCCTGAGTCATACAGCAAATTCCCATTGGCTATCTACTTTACATATGGTAGTGTATATGTTTCCATGCTATTTATCATGATTCAAATTTGACAGAACTTTCTAGTTTAATAGTATTGGTCCACAATTTGATATTATTTAGCCACTGGGGTAATAACGATCTTCCACTGCAGTTTAGAGCAATGTTTCCCAATCTTGGTTAATGAAAAGACCCCTTTTTAAACGTCAGAATCCTCCAGACTCATACACTTGCCCTAATTTGTGCTTGTTGCTGTTCAGTCACTCAGTCATGTCCTACTCTTTGTGACCCCATGGACTGCAGCGCGCCAGGTTTCTTTGTCCTTCACCATCTCCAGGAGCTTGCTCAAACTCAAATAATTTTTTTTAAAAAATCAGTGAACAGTCTCAATGATCTAATGCAGCCATATCAAGCCATTTAACATGTGTGCAATTGAAGTTGCAAAAGAAGGGAGAGACAATGGAAAAGAAAAATACATGTATATACAGAAAAATACTGGCTGAAGATTTTCTAAAATTAAAGTTTCAAACAATATATACAAGATATCCTACAAACCCCAGACAAGTTAAATACAAAGAAAATCACACTTTTGCCCATTATTGTGAAAGTGTTGAAAACCAGTAATATTCAGTCAGCTCTAAGAATGAGAAGAAAGGAGAAGAGATTGCTTTCTCCCTCACTGTAATCTCTCAGTAAAGAGATTGCTTTACTGAGATTGCTTTGTCCAACTCAGATATTATTCTACCAATATTATCCAAAAAAAACCTGTTAATAATGACAATAATAAGATCCACTATAATATACATATGTATATACATGAACATGATCAGAATAAAGCCCAAGAGACTTAATTCACAGCTTTTGATGGAATTATTAGGGAAGCAGACTTTTTTTTTCTCTCCTGGATTTGACATTATGTAACACATTTAATTCTGTGTTATACTTTTCTTTTTAAAAGAACCTTTAATAGTGTGGTAAAAGAGCATGAGCTATGATATTTTCCTCCATCCATGGGATTTTCCAGGCAAGAGTACTGAAGTGGGTTGCCATTGCCTTCTCCCGATTTTAAATATACCCCCGTTTTAATCCCACTGGAGAAGGAAATGGCAACCCACTCCAGTATTCTTACCTGGAGAGTTCCATGGACAAAAGAGCTGGTGGGCTACAGTCCATGGGGTCACAAAGAGTCAGACATGACTGAGTGACTAATACTTTCACTTTCACTTTTAATCCCAGTTTTGTACCCTCTCTAAGCTCAGTTCCCTCAACTGCAAATGGGAAAACAGTGCCAATTTATAAGTTTGGTGTGAAAAGGAAAACTAGGTTCTTTATTCAAAAATGTTAGATATGGTTGTTTAAGAACTGTTATACTTTTCCCTTCCCCAACACACAGCACATTATGTACTTTTGACTACTCATCTACTCACAGTGGCATATTGAGACCACATAACCTGGCTCCACTGTGTCTGTAAACTTATGTGGCATCATTCCTCTCACTCCTGTCTATTTAGCCAGTGTTTTAGCTTTGTTCTACTACAGACTTCCATCAGTCATTTTTGATGATGACTTTGGAGATGCTATTGTTTTTACTAGGAATATCCAAATCACTATTTACATTCTAAGTTCAGAAGAGCAGAGACTGAGTTTTTCATGTCTCTGATTCTTAAAGCTTCCTATGACTTTGACGCATACCTTGCACCCAAGAAATATTTATCTGAATGTGTGAATAAATGAATGAATGAATACTACCAGTGAGGCACAGAGCATGTGAAGGGACCAGGTTTAAAGTCAGTCCAAAAGACCCAATTTAAAGTCTGAGATTTGCAAATTTCTAGCTGCATGAGGCCTTTGCTAAGTCATTGCATCATATTTCTTTGTATGTCATTTCTTGTTATTTTTTTCCTGCCTGGATTGTTAGAATTAAATGACAGTGGTAGTTGTTGGTTGTGGTTTAGTTGCTAAATGTCTGATTCTTGTGATTCCCATGGGCTGTAGCCCTCCAGGCTCCTCTGTCCACGTGATTTCCCAGCAAGAATACTGGAATGGGTTGCCATTTCCTTCTCCAGGGGATATTCCTGATCCAGGGATTGAACCCGTGTCTCCTGTGTTGCGTGCAGATTCTTTACCACTGAGCCACCAGTAAAGCTCCTAAATGACAGTAGCTATATGGAGATAGTTTATAAAATTTAAAATATTGCACATATTTTACAATTATTTCTTTTATTAAGAACCAATAAAATATAATTTTATTTGATTATTTAAAATGATTACCTAAAACAAGTATGTCTTTTAAGTAATTTCACATCTTTTGTTATAATTCTTATAATAATATGCCTCAAATGTGTAGCAAGTTTTACCTATGGACTCTGCTTTTGAGACAGTGGTTAAGTAGGTTAGGAATAGACTTGGAAGGAGGATAATTTTTGATATTGCCATGAAATACCTTTAATGAAATGAATAAAGGTTTGGAAGGAAAAAGAAAAGAAGAAGAATGTTCATAGATGAGAAAACCTTTTTGCTTTCCTGGCAGAGACTTTAAGTGAACACTTGTTTACAAATGCATCTCCCTCTCCTCTCTCTCTCTCTCGCTCTCTCTCTCTCTCTCTCACACACATATACTGTCACATATATTGCTTTATTTTACTCTTAGATAAAAAACCCTTGGGTTATATATATCTATTTCCATTTTTCTAAGTCTTGAAGCCTCATTTCTCTCATCCTTAAAGTAAGAGAAACAGCATCAATGTCAAGGCACATTTATGTGTATTAAATTAAATAATATACAAAAGTGTTCAGTTCTCAGTTCAGTCGCTCAGTCATGTCCGACTCTTTGCGACCCCATGAATCACAGCCCACCAGGCCTCCCTGTCCATCACCAACTCCCGGAGTTCACTCAGACTCACGTCCATCGAGTCAGTGATGCCATCCAGCCATCTCATCCTCTGTCGTCCCCTTCTCCTGCTCCCAATCCCTCCCAGTATCAGTCTTTTCCAATGAGTCAACTCTTCGCATGAGGTGGCCAAAGTACTGGAGTTTCAGCTTTAGCATCAATCCTTCCAAAGAACACCCAGGACCGATCTTTAGGATGGACTGGTTGGATCTCCTTGCAGTCCAAGGGACTCTCAAGAGTCTTCTCCAACACCACAGTTCAAAAACATCAATTCTTCAGCTCTCAGCTTTCTTCAGAGTCCAATTCTCACATCCATACATGACCACTGGAAAAACCATAGCCTTGACTAGACGGACCTTTGTTGGCAAAGTAATGTCTCTGCTTTTGAATATGCTGTCTAGGTTGGTCATAACTTTCCTTCCAAGGAGTAAGCGTCTTTCAATTTCATGGCTGCAATCACCATCTGCAGTGATTTTGGAGCCCAGAAAAATAAAGTCTGACACTGTTTCCACTGTTTCCCCATCTATTTCCCATGAAGTGATGGGACCGGATGCCATAAGTGCTAGCACATGATTACAACTGGTAGCAATTTTTTTTTTTATATATTTCAGAACAAGCTAAATATTTTAAAGTTTTCAATATATTCATTAAGTGGGGTATTATTCTTCATCAAGACTAAATGCAATCTTTCATTCTTAGTTATCTTTTTTTTTCTCACTAGGAGCAAGAAAGAAAACTTAAGGCAAAATTAATCCAAAGTCCCCTGTATATAAGAAAGCCAGACTTCAAAATTACCTCATGGGATTCCACAGATCTGAAATAAAAGTGGAGTTAAACAAAATAAACTTTAAAAGAGTGAGAAACAGAAAGCAATGGAAAAACAACAGTAGTGTCAGACCATGGAAATTGGAGGAAAAAAAAAGAATTTATGATTGAAGCACACTGAATAATTTCAGTTTTGTTTTTTGTCCTGAGGCTGCAGACAATTTTTCCTCAAGGAATAATGCATGCCTTTTGTTGTTCAAATAGTTAAGAACCATTTGGGTGACAGAAGCATAGATGATTAGTTGAAGTAGAGACTTCATACTTTCCCAAGTGGGCTTTAGGTGTGAAATGATTTATTTAGGAGTAATCTGGTTATGGAAATGATTCAATAGGACTTTTTCTTTTTCTTTTTTTTTTTTTTTGCATTAAAACAGCCCATTGAAAGAAAACTGTCATGGGCTTTTTAAAATATTTGCTTATTTATTTATTTATTTTTTTAGGCAAAAGCAATCACAAATATGTATAATGGAAACAACAACAACAACAACAACAACAACATAAAAACATATAACAGAAGCTTTCTCCTTACTAGCTAACAAGAGGAGAAGGCAATGGCACCCCACTCCAGTACTGTTGCCTGGAAAATCCCATGGACAGAGAAGCCTGGTAGGCTGCATTCCATGGGGTCACACAGAGTCAGACACGACTGAAGCGACTTAGCAGCAGCAGCAGCTAACAAGAAATACCAACTAAGATGACATTTAACTGCTCTTTCACATATTACAATGACAAAATTTTAACAAATGATAATACCTAATATTGGTGAAGAACAGTGGAAAATAAGCATTCTGAATCACTGCTACGGAAAGCATACATGGGGTCCACTGGAATAAGGGTACCTAAGAATCTGGATGGAGTGAGGTGGAATAACTATCTAGACATATTTTATTTGTCCTCAAGGAATTTATCTTAAGGAAATAAGTAGAATCATAACCAGACAATAGAACAATAAGAATGCATAAAATAATACTACATAGGAATATCTAATGAATGGAGAAATGTTTATAATACAGTTCCATGTTTAAAACATGGCACAGGAACCCATTGTATGTGGTATATTTCTGTTCATGCATTCTTTGTCAATATCACTATGAATGTAGTCAGAGATGAACCGAATTATGAGGGCCTATATTGAATGCTCTGAGAAGGCAATGGCACCACTCCAGTACTCTCGCCTGGAAAATCCCACGGATGGAGTAGCCTGGCAGGCTGCAGTCCATGGGGTCGCTAAGAGTTGGACACGACTGAACGACTTCACTTTCACTTTTCACTTTCATGCACTGGAGAAGGAAATGGCAACTCACTCCAGTGTTCTTGCCTGGAGAATCCCAGGGACAGGGGAGCCTGGTGGGCTGCTGTCTATGGGGTCGCACAGAGTTGGACACGACTGAAGCGACTTAGCAGCAGCAGCATATTTTTTTGTTGTTGTTGTTGAATTTTTTTATTATTTAATGTAATTTTGATAGGTATAAGGTAGTATTTTATGTTGGTTTTTATTTGCTTTTCCCTGATGTTTATTAATGTTAACATCTTTTCATGTATCTGTTGTCCATCTGTATATCTTCTTTGGAAAAATGTCTGTTCAGGTCCCCAGCTCATTTTTTAAGTGGGTGCTTTTAAATTTTACATAATTGTAATAGTTTTGCCAAATATCAAAATGAATCCGCCACAGGTATACATGTGTTCCCCATCCTGAACCCTCCTCCCTCCTCCTTCCCCATACCATCCCTCTGGGTCGTCCCAGTGCACTAGCCCCAAGCATCCAGTATCATGCATCGAACCTGGACTGGCAACTCGTTTCTTACATGATATTTTACATGTTTCAATGTCATTCTCCCAAATCTTCCCACCCTCTCCCTCTCCCACAGAGTCCATAAGACTGTTCTATACATCAGTGTCTCTTTTGCTGTCTCGTACACTGGGTTATTGTTACCATCTTTCTAAATTCCATATATATGCGTTAGTATACTGTATTGGTGTTTTTCCTTCTGGCTTACTTCTGTC
>NW_011495027.1:829795-831163 GCF_000754665.1 Bison bison bison | reverse complement strand
TTTTTAATGGCTGAGTAATACTCCATTGTGTATATGTACCACTGCTTTCTTATCCATTCATCTGCTGATGGACATCTAGGTTGCTTCCATGTCCTGGCTATTATAAACAGTGCTGCGATGAACATTGGGGTACACGTGTCTCTTTCCCTTCTGGTTTCCTCAGTGTGTATGCCCAGCAGTGGGATTGCTGGATCATAAGGCAGTTCTATTTCCAGTTTTTTAAGGAATCTCCACACTGTTCTCCATAGTGGCTGTACTAGTTTGCATTCCCACCAACAGTGTAAGAGGGTTCCCTTTTCTCCACACCCTCTCCAGCATTTATTATTTGTAGACTTTTGGATAACAACCATTCTGATTGGTGTGAGATGGTACCTCATAGTGGTTTTGATTTGCATTTCTCTGATAATGAGTGATGTTGAGCATCTTTTCATGTGTTTGTTAGCCATCTGTATGTCTTCTTTGGAGCAATGTCTATTTAGTTCTTTGGCCCATTTTTTGATTGGGTCATTTATTTTTCCAGAGTTGAGCTGTAGGAGTTGCTTGTATATTTTTGAGATTAGTTGTTTGTCAGTTGCTTCATTTGCTATTATTTTCTCCCATTCTGAAGGCTGCCTTTTCACCTTGCTAATAGTTTCCTTTGATGTGCAGAAGCTTTTAAGGTTAATTAGGTCCCATTTGTTTATTTTTGCTTTTATTTCCAATATTCTGGGAGGTGGGTCATAGAGGATCCTGCTGTGATGTATGTCAGAGAGTGTTTTGCCTATGTTCTCCTCTAGAAGTTTTATAGTTTCTGGTCTTACGTTTATATCTTTAATCCATTTTGAGTTTATTTTTGTGTATGATGTTAGAAAGTGTTCTAGTTTCATTCTTTTACAAGTGGTTGACCAGATTTCCCAGCACCACTTGTTAAAGAGATTGTCTTTAATCCATTGTATATTCTTGCCTCCTTTGTCAAAGATAAGGTGTCCATATGTGCATGGACTTATCTCTGGGCTTTCTATTTTATTCCATTGATCTATATTTCTGTCTTTGTGCCAGTACCATACAGTCTTGATAACTGTGGCTTTGTAGTAGAGCCTGAAGTCAGGTAGGTTGATTACTCCAGTTCCATTCTTCTTTCTCAAGATCTCTTTGGCTATTCGAGCTTTTTGTATTTCCATACAAATTGTGAAATTATTTGTTCTAGCTCTGTGAAGAATACTGTTGGTAGCTTGATAGGGATTGCATTGAATCTATAAATTGTTTTGGGTAGTATACTCATTTTCACTATATTGATTCTTCCAATCCATGAACATGGTATATTTCTCCATCTATTAGTGTCCTCTTTGATTTCTCTCACCAGTGTTTTATAGTTTTCTACATATAGGT
>NW_011495027.1:828386-829340 GCF_000754665.1 Bison bison bison | reverse complement strand
TTTCTTTCCTTCTACTAACCCTGGGGTTCTTCATTTCTTCCTTTTCTAGTTGCTTTAGGTGTAGAGTTAGGTTATTTATTTGACTTTTTTCTTGTTTCTTGAGGTGTGCCTGTATTGCTATGAACTTTCCCCTTAGGACTGCTTTTACTGTGTCCCACAGGTTTTGGGTTGTTGTGTTTTCATTTTCATTAGTTTCTATGCAAATTTTGATTTCTTTTTTTATTTCTTCTGTGACTTGTTGGTTATTCCACAACGTGTTGTTCAGCCTCCATATGTTGGAATTTTAAATAGTTTTTCTCCTGTAATTGAGATCTAATCTTACTGCATTGTGGTCAGAAAAGATGCTTGGAATGATTTCTATTTTTTTTTGAATTTACCAAGGCTAGCTTTATGGCCCAGGATGTGATCTATCCTGGAGAAGGTTCCATGTGCGCTTGAGAAAAAGGTGAAATTCACTGTTTTGGGATGAAATGTCCTATAGATATCAATTAAGTCTATCTGGTCTATTGTATTGTTTAACGTTTGTGTCTCCTTGTTAATTTTCTGTTTAGTTGATCTATCCATAGGTGTGAGTGGGGTATTAAAGTCTCCCACTATTATTGTGTTATTGTTAATTTCTCCTTTCATACTTGTTAGCATTTGTCTTACATACTGCAGTGCTCCCATGTTGGGTGCATATATATTTATAATTGTTATATCTTCTTCTTGGATTGATCCTTTGATCATTATGTAGTAACCTTCTTTGTCTCTTTTCACAGCCTTTGTTTTAAAGTCTATTTTATCTGATATGAGTATTGCTACTCCTGCTTTCTTTTGGTCCCTATTTGCATGGAAAATCTTTTTCTAGCCCTTCACTTTCAGTCTGTATGTGCCCCCTGTTTTGAGGTGGGTCTCTTGTAGACAACATATGTAGGGGTCTTGTTTTTGTATCCATTCAGCCAGTCTTTGTCTTTT
>NW_011495027.1:827537-828286 GCF_000754665.1 Bison bison bison | reverse complement strand
GCTTTCTGGAGAGTTCTTATCATAAATGGATGTTGAATTTTGTCAAAGGCTTTCTCTGCATCTATTGAGATAATCATATGGTTTTTATTTTTCAATTTGTTAATGTGGTGTATTACGTTGATTCATTTGTGGATATTGAAGAATACTTGCATCCCTGGAATAAAGCCCACTTGGTCATGGTGTATGATTTTTTTAATGTGTTGTTGGATTCTGATTGATAGAATTTTGTTAAGGATTTTTGCATCTATGTTCATCAGTGATATTGGCCTGTAGTTTTCTTTTTTTGTGGGGCCTTTGTCAGGTTTTGGTATTATGGTGATGGTGGTCTCATAGAATGAGTTTGGAAGTTTACCTTCCTCTTCATTTTTTGGAAGAGTTTGAGCAGGATATGTGTTAGCTCTTCTCTAAATTTTTGGTAGAATTCAGCTGTGAAGCTGTCTGGACCTGGGCTTTTGTTTGCTGGAAGATTTTTGATTACAGTTTCAATTTCCGTGCTTGTGATGGGTCTGTTAAGACTTTCTATTTCTTCCTGGTCGAGTTTTGGAAAGTTGTGCTTTTCCAAGAATTTGTCCATTTCTTCCACGTTGTCCATTTTATTGGCATATAATTGTTGATAGTAGTCTCTTATGATCCTTTGTATTTCTGTGTTGTCTGTTGTGATCTCTCCATTTTCGTTTCTAATTTTATTGATTTGATTTTTCTCCCTTTGTTTCTTGATGAGTCTTGGCTAATGGTTTGTCAATTTTATT
>NW_011495027.1:826774-827437 GCF_000754665.1 Bison bison bison | reverse complement strand
TGTATGTGCCCCCTGTTTTGAGGTGGGTCTCTTGTAGACAACATATGTAGGGGTCTTGTTTTTGTATCCATTCAGCCAGTCTTTGTCTTTTGGTTGGGGCATTCAACCCATTTACATTTAAGGTAATTACTGATAAGTATGATCCTGTTGCCATTTACTTTATTGTTTTGGGTTCGAATTTATACACCGTTTTTGTGTTTCCTGTCTAGAGAATATCCTTTAGTATTTGTTGGAGAGCTGGTTTGGTGGTGCAGAATTCTCTCAGCTTTTGTTTGTCTGAAAAGCTTTTGATTTCTCCTTCATACTTGAATGAGATCCTTGCTGGGTACAATAATCTGGGCTTTAGGTTATTTTCTTTCATCATTTTAAGTATGTCTTGCCATTCCCTCCTGGCTTGAAGAGTTTCTATTGAAAGATCAGCTGTTATACTTATGGGAATTCCCTTGTGTGTTATTTGTTGTTTTTCCCTTGCTGCTTTTAATATTTGTTCTTTGTGTTTGATCTTTGTTAATTTGATTAATATGTGTCTTGGGGTGTTTTGCCTTGGGTTTATCCTGTTTGGGACTCTCTGGGTTTCTTGGACTTGAGTGATTATTTCCTTCCCCATTTTAGGGAAGTTTTCAACTATTATCTCCTCAAGTATTTTCTCATGGTCTTTCTTTT
>NW_011495027.1:825949-826674 GCF_000754665.1 Bison bison bison | reverse complement strand
CTTTATCTGCTGGGTACTCCTCTGTCTCTTCATCTTGTTTAAATTGCTGAGTTTGGGGTGTCCTTTCTGTATTCTGGCAGTTTGTGGAGTTGTCTTTATTGTGGCGTTTCCTCGCTGTGTGTGGGTTTGTACAGGTGGCTTGTCAAGGTTTCCTGGTTAGGGAAGCTTGTGTCGGTGTTCTGGTGGGTGGAGCTGTATTTCTTCTCTCTGGAGTGCAATGAAATGTCCAGTAATGAGTTATGAGATGTCTATAGTTTTGGGGTGACTTTGGGCAGCCTGTATCTTGAAGCTCAGGGCTGTGTTCCTTTGTTGCTGGAGAATTTGCTTGGTATGTCTTGCCCTGGAATTTGTTGGCCCTTGTGTGGTGCTTGGTTTCAGTGTCGGTATGTAGACATTTGATGAGCTCCTGTCAATTAATGTTCCTTGGAGTCAGGAGTTCCCTGGAGTCAGGGTTTGGACTTAAGTCTCCTGCTTCCAGTTATCAGTCTTATTTTTACAGTAGTTTCAAAACTTCTCCTTCTGTACAGCACCATTGATAAAACATCTACATTAAAGATGAAAAGTTTCTCTACTGTGAGGGTCACTCAGAGAGGTTCACAGCGTTACATGGAGAAGAGAAGAGGGAGGAGGGAGTTAGAGGTGACCCAAATGAGATGAGGTGGAATCAATAGTGGAGAGAGTGGACTAGCCAGTAGTCACTTCCTTATGTGCACTCCACAACTGGA
>NW_011495027.1:825546-825849 GCF_000754665.1 Bison bison bison | reverse complement strand
TCCTTCCCCATTTTAGGGAAGTTTTCAACTATTATCTCCTCAAGTATTTTCTCATGGTCTTTCTTTTTGTCTGCTTCTGGGACCCCTATGATTCGAATGTTGTAGCGTTTAATATTGTCCTGGAGGTCTCTGAGATTGTCCTCATTTCTTTTAATTCGTTTTACTTTTTTCCTCTCTGATTCATTTTATTTCTACCATTCTATCTTCTAATTCACTAATCCTATCTTCTGCCTCTGTTATTCTACTATTTGTTGCCTCCAGAGTGTTTTTAATTCATTTATGCATTATTCATTATATATTGAC
>NW_011495027.1:824531-825040 GCF_000754665.1 Bison bison bison | reverse complement strand
GAAGAAGAAAAATAAAGAGAGAAAACAAACAAACAAACAAAAACAATGTCGCAAAAATTATAAAGAAAATACAGGTACAAAATTGATATCAAATACCAAAAAGCATAAATTAAAAATCTAGAGTAGAGTATGGAATTTCAGATATACAGTGTTATATAAAAGAAGAAGAAGAAGAAAAAAAAACAAGGTCAAAAAATTATAAAATATATATATATGAATTTTGCTGAAGAAGAAAAAAATAAGGTCTTTTTTTTTTTTTTGCAAATAGGTTATAAAAGTGAAAATTAAAGAAACAATAGAGGACTTAAAATTTTTTTTTTTAATTAAAAAAAAAAGAAAGAATGATCGTAAAAATAGTAAAAATATATCTAGGACTTTCTTTGGTTTTGTTGTGAGTATTGTGGGTTCAGTTCATTTTTGGCTAGTTCCTTGGTCCGACTTATATTTCTCAAGATCTATAGGCCCCTTCCTATGTAGTCCGTAGTAACCACAGGGTTTTGATCTATTGC
>NW_011495027.1:816118-824371 GCF_000754665.1 Bison bison bison | reverse complement strand
CAGCAAATAACACTGGCGTGCGCTCGCAGTGCCTCAGCCACACTGGGTCTGCCCCTGCTCACGGCGCGTGTAGCCTCCCTGCCCACACTGCTCGGGCTCTAGGTTGTTCCGCCAGGAACAATCCAAGGCCGTCCCTGGGTTGCATGCACCTCCCAGGTCCAAGCTGCTCAGGTTCAGGCATTCGGGTAGTCCTCAGAGGCGCAGACTCAGTTGGGCCTGCATTTTGTGCTCTTCCCAGGTCCGAGCAGCTCAGGTGATGAGGTGTTTGGTGAGCACCTATGCTGTGACTTATCGCCTCCCCGCCACTTGGTTATCTGGGTGTAAAACCGGCGCACCTTCTCACGCAGATGTTGACTGTCCAGACCCCCAGTAAGTTTTAGTTAGCAAAGAAGCCTGCTTACAGTTTTATAGATAATGTCTCTCTGGGGCTGCGATTGCCCCCTTCTGGCTCTGGCTGCCTGTCACCGGAGGGGGAAGGTCTGCAGCCGGCTATCTCTGTTTAGTCCTTTGTTCGTGCGCGGGCCTGGCGGTCTTAGGTTAGGGCTGGCTTTTCGCATGGTAGATATCCCACAGTCTGGTTTGCTAGCCCAAATTATTTCGCTCAGATAGCTCTCAGGGTATTCAGGCCAGATTCTTACTCTCAGCGATGCAGCCCACACCACGCCTCCCTGCCCAGCCCCCGCTTGCTAATGGCAAATGCAGGCGTCTGCCCTGCTTCTCCGCTGGGGGAGTTACTGTAAGGCTCGCAATCTGCGAGTTTTAATTGTTTATTTATTTTTTCTCCCTGTTATGTTGCCCTCTGTCCTTCCAAAGCTCGGCACAGATTCAGTAGTGAGAAGGTTTCCTGGTGTTTGGAAACCTCTCTTTTTAAGACTTCCTTCCGGGGACAGAACTCCATCCCTCCCTCTTTTGTCTCTTTTTTTGTCTTTAATATTTTTTCCTACCTCCTTTTGAAGAGTTGGGCTGCTTTTCTGGGTGCCTGATGTCCTCTGCCGGCATTCAGAAGTTGTTTTGTGGAATTTACTCAACGTTTAAATGCTCTTTTGATGAATTTGTGGGGGAGAAGGTGTTCTCCCTGTCCTACTCCTCCGCCATCTTGGCTCCTCCCGGCAGCAGCAGCATATTGAATGCTGGGATTTACCCATGATTTTTTCTTCATTTTGTTTACTCCCTTCCCCTACTAAATCCTCCACTATGAAAATGAGTAGCATCCATAATCATAAAAAATGTAATTTTTATAATGAGAGTTTTTTTTTTCTTCTTTTTAACCTAGTTTTTACAGCCTATTCTTAAATTGACTTTTACTATTTTTGTTTTAACATGTTTCATGTAGCTCATTTCTGCAGATTTGGAATAACTATTTTACATGTGGAAACAAAAAGGCTGTTGGTGACTTGGATGGGCTGAGAGCATCTTAAATAGTTTTCTTTTTTTTTTTCCCCCCATAAACTAAGAACCAAAATCTATTTTTTAGTCATTCAAGTAAGAAAGTGATTGTTTACTGGAAGAAATAATACTATCAATTCCTGCAGAAGTTGTTGGGTCTTGGAGCCTTTCATCAGGACCATGGAAAGAAGCACAACAAAGTGCAACAAGAGCCTGCAGTGTGTCAATGAACTGCCAAGGGATCCAAATGACAACATAATGGAATGTGACATGTCTCTGCAGTGACATGTCAAACCTGCACAACTTAAAGGCCGGTTTGCCTAAAACCTTGGCAAAAGCCTGGTTCCAGTTAGCTACATGTAAGGGACCTTCAACAATGAAAAAAAAATGCTTATTAACAAAATGCTTTCACTATGGGAAAATCTTCTAGTGACATATATTACTAGTGTAAAAGAATGGTTTGAGTTGTAATTCTGTAAATGAAGCAGATTCCCCTAAGGACTACATTCTAATAAGTATGCTTCAAAGTAAAAGAAGACTATCATTATTTCTATCTTTTCAGTGCCTATATTCAACTGTTCTATCAGTCTGATAATCATGTTTGTTTCCTATCTGTTTTACTTCAAGGGCAAGGAATCCTGGAAGCTTTGATTTTCTGATTATTTATCTTGCATCACATTATTTATAAATCAAACACTATTATGCCAATTTCGGTATTTTCAGGTTTTTGTTTGATTGCTTTTGCTTTAACACTAAAAAAAAAAAAAACAAAACTATGCTATGGTTTTCTTTTCCGTTGTATATTCAAATTAGGGATCCTTTTACTCTTTATAAGAAAATGCCAGGATTTCACTGAATGATGAATCGATGCACATTTTCCCATTTTCTTTACTATGTATATTCATACTAGTTTGTTTCTTTGTTTCACAAAATATAACACTTTGTTGAAACACTCAAAGTTAGTGACTTTTTCACTCACATAAGTTTTCTACAGATATTTCATAATATGGTCTCCAATTATTAAAGGAAATACTGCACATTTTCAAAAGTCCTTATGAGAATTCTCCATGTTTAAGTTTTTGGAAACATCTTTTTCACTTCTGATCCTTTTAATGTGGTCTTAAAATATATATGTAACAGACCACAAAGAACATGTTTCTTAAGTGTACCTACATTAAATACTCAGAAGTGAGTAGGTAATGCTATGCAGATGTTGTCATGGTAAATACTTATGATAACATACTTGAAAATGGCCAGAACTCAAGTTTAGATCTAGCCCAGTCAGACTTAAATTACTGGCTGTTATTTTTCAAAACGTTTTCCTTTATTTTAGTCTTAATGAATAAATGTTTTCAGATCTGATACAATAATGTATAAATTCTGTTAAGACCACTATTTTTTTCTACTCCACAACCACCACAAATGGTATGAAGAGAGAGCTAAAAGGCTGTGTTTCCCCAGAGATCTGTCTTCACTATATTGACATGGCTTGTGTTATTTTCCCCACAGTTTCATGTTGGTCTGCTAGGGAAATCTCATAAAAGTAGTCTGAAACTGTTTCCTTAAAGAGAAGGTCTTTTATCTTTAAATGATTTTGCATCCAATTATTTATTGGGAAAATAGAGTGGGATACTAATTGAATGCAGAGTTGCGCTTAAGTAATGAAAAATCTTCACTTGTTCAGAAAAATATACTTTAAAAAAATCACTGGATAAGAAAGCCACTGAGGTTCTATTATTCTGAAGATGAAGTCTCTAGACTTGTATTTGTGGTTCATGCTTCATGACAACATCAGGTGAAAGACAATGAAAAAAATCTCATGATGTCTGTCATTTAAAACTTGATACTTGTGCTAGCTTAAAGCTCATATTTAGAGATATCAGCTAAAAGCTTCCTTGAAGATCTTTAATGCAAATGATACTAATCTCAGAAGAATAAAATTAGAAGTGCTGGCACCCAAATCTAAGATATCTGCTGAATTGATGATCTCAAAACTCTTGGATTCACTTCTTATCTTTTCATCACACAGAAGATAGACAATTAGCCTTTTTCAGACTTTGCATAAACTTAGTTTCCTTGATCAAGCCTCTTAATTTTCAAGTAACTCTGTTGTTTTGACTCTTAAATGGGATCGTATTGCAGGAGGAAAGGAACAGGCCAAGCTGACTCCATCTTGAGAAACAAGGAAACTCTGTCTTGCACTTTCAGTGAACTTTGGACTATGTGCCTGGTAGCCATGGGGATAACACACCTACAGCCAAACTGGCCTCCCAGACTGAAAAACACCAGATTCCATACCAAGATTTCCTGTTGCCAAAAAGAATGTAATAATCCTCTACATACTCAATTACTTTTGTAATCTTTATGGCACCCATTGGTGAGGCTACAATGTATAACCAGGTAACCCTTCTGATTATGAATCATGGCTGTAACCTGATTGTATCTCCCTTTAACACTTTCCAGGCTAGGTTCAAGGAATTTGGGGATGTGGACTTGAGCACTTAAGGTATATACACATATACATATATGTGGATGTACACTTAAGGTATATAAGGTTTTCACAAAAGCCGGTCAGTGTTCCTGGCTAAAGAGGAAACTCTGCCTCGGACCCGCTGGTGTAATAAACTGCACTCCACTTCTGAGTAAGTTTGTTTGCCAGAGTGTTTGGCTATAACAATATATCTTAATATATTTCAAGACATACAGAAGATTATTCATTTACTACCTTGAATTGTTCCCAGTTTTATATCACTTATGAAATATAATGGGATAGGATAGGATGGGATAGAATAGAATAAAATACAATAAAAATTTCTTCTCAGTACCTGATACAGTGCCCAGCACAAGGCAGGTCCTTAGCAAGTGTTTGCTATTGTTGACAGTGTTCTATAGCTTACTCTTACCTTGATTTCAAAGAGCAGTGTTGGTTCTGACACACATTAACCCGCTTTATCTAAAATGAAATGCTTTCTTTTGCCTTTAGTGATAGCATGCTGTTAACAGCAGGCTCTGTTACCTAATATAATATGTGAAGTTTAATCACCAAAAGTAGCTTCTTCAGAATATACCTAGAGGAATGACCTGATTAATGGGGCTTATTCCCAAAACAGAAGCTATGCCTTCAACAGATTCTAAAATGCAGAACATGAGTTTACATGAGCAACAAGCATCAGACTACAAGTTCCCATTCTGTTTTTCATTTTGTTCAATCACCTATGAAAAGAGCCTTAATCTGTGATTGTTTATGACAAAACATATTATAGTATGTTTATGTCCTTCAACTACAGCACATGTAGCAGTCAGTCACTTTGTCCTAAGTAATCAGCGCTTGTGAAAAACAGCTGAAATACTTCTTTTCACATGAATGCAAAAGTCCTTCCAAAGAATCCCCTCTGGGAATATACACAATAATATCACAACATGGGCTAGCTTGAAGTCACAAATGCTGACAGTTCCTGCCTTTGGGGATAGAGACAGTAAAGACTTCCTGACAAATGCTTGACTTACTTCCTCCTTATCTGTTCACAAAACAAGTGTTACACATGGGATTACAAAGTCAATGGTGATTTCCTTGGTTAAATACTCTAGGTATTAGGCTGAGTCCCAGATGGAAGAACCAATCATCTCCTAATGCTTGATAACCTGTCAGGCCCAGAGGAGCTCAGCTGGTAGTTAAAAGTAATACACAGCACAGGAATACACAGCAATTGTTTTTTTAGCACAAAATACAATTGATGTATTTAGAAAAATACAAGTAGACAAGATTGTTGAATTGACCCAGGAGGAAGACATTTCTACAGATAATTCAGTTACTGATTATTTTAGAATGCATTGTAGAAAGTGGCTTTGTTTGGTTTGGTTTTCTATTAAAAACAAAACAAAACAATAGCAACAGCAAAAACAAACACGGTAAAGTAGAATGCATGACTCAACAGGCCCCTCTCATTAACCAGCCTGGTAACACAGACATCCAAGGTAGCCAATTTCTTTCTCTTGGTCGATTGCTGGTAAAAATGCACGTTTGACTTCAGAAACATTCCTAAAGAAGTGAAAGTCTGTAGTGACAGAAATCCAGCAAATAATATCATGTGTTCTTTCCAATGGCCTGCAGTTTCACATGTTTCTAAGCACTGCAGGGATAAATATTTCTTTTTAATAAAACTCATTCATTCTGTAAAATTTATGTTGTACAAATTTCCCTGAGAAAAATTAGATGGAAGTATGGTAACTTACACTTCTTCCCCAAGTGTATTTGGAAATGCATCAGATTTAGAAAGCAAGGAAATACTTACCATATGTTGGTGGGGGGATGGGGGGAGGGATAAAATGAAATTGGATGTTTTTCATATGTGAATATAGCTTTGCTTGAGTTCATGTAAAAAATGTGGAAGAGCCTGTATATTTGTACATTTCATTTAAAATATCTTTTTGTTTTACATAAACTGGCCCTGAAACTTGTAGTGAGCAGTTGAATAAATTTTCACTTTTTATAATACAAAACCAACATGCATAAAAATTTTTTTATGGCAATGAATACCTTAGAAAGAGTGCAGTTTGTTCTGGCCCTCCAATACACGTTACTCATTAGAAAGAAACAAATAATAGTTTCTGAGTTTTTCTTTTTTGAGAGAGGTGCAGTGCAAAACCAAAAGCACTCTAGGCAAGAGATTGTTAAAGTCACAATATTGCTACATTTCTTTGATTTCTGCTCATGTGGGGTCTCCTGCAGAGGTGAAGGTCTTGATGATATGAATGCCCTCATAGCTAATTTACAGAACCCTGGAGTGGAACTCCCTAATTCAAGAACCCTAAGGAAATGCTGGCTTCCCTGGTGAAAAAGGCATAAAATGACTGTTTATTTAAATGAGTTAATCTCCAGCTCTTTAAAAGTATCTATGGGATTCTCATTGTGAAGCTTATGCCTTCTTCAAAGTATTAGCTCTTTCACAAAACAAAAATCCTCTCATTTTGAGTAGGTGCCTAATAGTTCCAGAGCATTACACTTTTAATTACCTTTATTTAAATAACAAGCAATTTTATTAAATAGTTAAAGACCCAGCTTCTCAAATGATTTCCCATTTCTAAACCTTTGTTATTCAAACGAATTGGCTTGAGACATGTAACTTGGATGAAAATATTTCAGTCTGTAAACTCCTCACTAATGTTTAAGCACACTGCCCATTTGCTGCCTAGCCTGACACTCAGATAAGACATTATCTGACTTCATTACCACTAAGTTCACCTATTTTATCAGATGAGTTGAGCTTCAGTAATTCAGACAATGATTAGATGAAAAGCAAAATAGCCCCCAGCAATTAAGAAGCATATTTAAAAGCACTTTGGACCAAATGTACTTCTTGTAAGATTTTTTTTCTTCATTCTCTTTAGAGCATTCTCCAGACTAGGTCTTATAATTCAAAGAAAATTTAATCCTGCATTAACCGTATAATCATTTTGCAAACTAGGTTCTGGAACTCCTCTTTATTGAAGTGAGTTAGTCAAGAATTTGTGGATTAATGATTTCAGACCCTATTTAAAGTCTTGTAGACTCAGCGTACCTTACAAAGTCTCTATTTTCATTTTTATTAGATAGTAATTCTTGGCATTAGTAAGATAGATACTAATAGATCTTAGATACTAATTAGATATAAGATACTAATTCTTGGCATTTGTCACCTTTCTTCTAAAAGTTCAAAATGTTATAAGAACTCTAGCAAAGGAGAGTGAAAACAGTATTATAAAGTAAGAGAATTTAGTCCTACTTCCTATTCAGCAATCATATATTATGCATACGATTCCAGAGACATTCAGCAGGCTTCTTGGAATGGCCACCCACTCCAGTATTCTGGCCTGGAGAATTCCATGGACAGAGGAGCCTGGCAGGTTACAGTCCATGGGGTTGCAAAGAGTCAGACACGACTGAGTGACTTTCACTTTCACTTTTCACTTTGACCATGAAATAAGTCAAATAAGTTATCCTACAGCACCAGGGATAAAGGTACAAACATTAGATGCTTTATTTAAGATAGTGTCTATTTAATGAATAATGGCAATACAGTATTTTGTTCTTAAAAATATTTTCTATATTTTATTAGAAAAATTAATAAAAATAATAGATTATAATAAAAATAATAAAAAATTAATAAAAATAATAATAACTTCTGCATAATTATTTGCTTTTTATAAAGCTCTTTTGCATGCTTTATCTTATTACCAATTTTTAGTACATTTTTAGCATATTAGTTGATGTTTTTAAATATTTAGTGATAGAAATCTGAAGAAAATTACTGTCTTAAAAAACTAGAATCTACTACTCCATGAAACAACAAACAAAAATTCATATTCAAACATTTAAATGGAAGGATTCTAAACAGTATCCTCTCTCTTTCTCTTAATTCTATTCCCTTCCATGTGTCTTCATTTTCAATAATATTCTCTTCAAGTGGTAGCAAACAATGACCAATGGCAAACTAAAGTCACATTTTTCCTTTTGCTCATGATCTCAGAAAAAAATGTTTTCTTTCTGATTAGCGACAGAAAACATCCTAAGCATACATTAATTGGTCGCAGTTCAGTTCAGTCACTCAGTCGTGTCCGACTCTTTGCGACCCCATGAATCACAGCATGCCAGGCCTCCCTGTCCATCACCAACTCCCGGAGTTCACTCAGACTCATGTCCATCGAGTCAGTGATGCCATCCAGCCATCTCATCCTCTGTCGTCCCCTTCTCCTCCTGCCCCTAATCCCTCCCAGCATCAGAGTCTTTTTCAATGAGTCAACTCTTCACATGAGGTGGCCAGAGTACTGGAGTTTCAGCTTTAGCATCATTCCTTCCAAAGAAATCCCAGGGTTGATCTCCTTCAGAAT
>NW_011495027.1:803820-816018 GCF_000754665.1 Bison bison bison | reverse complement strand
AGGTCGTCCCCTTCTCCTCCTGCCCCTAATCCCTCCCAGCATCAGAGTCTTTTTCAATGAGTCAACTCTTCACATGAGGTGGCCAGAGTACTGGAGTTTCAGCTTTAGCATCATTCCTTCCAAAGAAATCCCAGGGTTGATCTCCTTCAGAATGGACTGGTTGGATCTTCTTGCAGTCCAAGGGACTCTCAAGAGTCTTCTCCAACACCACAGATCAAAAGCATCAATTCTTTGGCGCTCAGCCTTCTTCACAGTCCAACTCTCACATCCATACATGACCACAGGAAAAACCATAGCCTTGACTAGAAGGACCTTTGTTGGCAAAGTACTGTTTCTGCTTTTCAATATGCTTTCTAGGTTGGACATAACTTTCCTTCCAAGGAGTAAGCATCTTTTTAATTTCATGGCTGCAGTCACCATCTGCAATAATTAGTCTAGCCTGCTTCAAATTTCTATTCTTGAACCAATTGCTGGTGCTAATCCCTGATTGGCCAGGCCAAGGCAAGTGTCTACCTCGACAGAATCAAGTCAACTTCTCTCAAATCACCTGATTTAATAAGTCTACTGAGCAATAGGCAATGACAGGAGTGGGACACATGTTGTGGAGCGGGCAGATGTGGTTTTCCTAAAAAGGCTTCCAGGGCTGATATGCATACATCTGGTATTTTACAATTCCCTTTTTACAGATGAGGAACCTGAGAGGCAAAGTGATTAGGTGCCCTGACTTGTATATCTATCATCTAAAATCACATCTAATAATTTAACATTGTGAGTTACACTACTGAAAGATCACTCAAGTGCCTCATTTTACCAATAAGAAAACTTTGGCCTCCTCAGAGGTAAAGTTTGAAAACTACAGAACCAAAATAAGACCATAGGTTTCTTAGTGTCCAATTGTGTGCTTTCTCTGTCATTCCAGGTCATTAATCAAATTCTCTCTCTCTCTCTGTCTTTTTTTTTCTTTTTGAGAATTGATAATTTACAATTATGTATGAGGAGACTCCATGTTTTCCAAACTGTATTATTAGATAGCAATATTCTCTACCATTATTGTGATATAATTCAGTGCTTTATATTGTTTACAGAACTAACCCCCAAAATACGAGATTGTTTTTTCCTGAGCTGAAATTTTGAGTGTGAACTTTGTTTTTTTTTTTTTGTCCCCCATGAGCAGTAATTGAAGGGTAATATCTTTCAGTGCTGAATTACAAGTGATAGTCTTCACTGTTCTTTTGAGATCTTTGATATCTAGAATAGAGGTGAATTACAATGGAAGAAAAACTAAAGCTTTTTTTTTTTTTTTTCTCAGCAGAAATCATCTATTAATATCTATTAACATTGCAAGATTTTTAGAAGTCTTTATTCTCTGGTCCAAGTAGTGACTCTGAAATCTTGCTATTCACCAGAAACCGGTCTATATCAAGAGTGCTTAAACCAGGACAGTATCCTCTCCTGAGATTTAGAATATGGGTTTTCCTCTACTTCTAATTCAAACATGCTTCTGCTCATAAAACCATTCTTTTTTACTGCTCTTCAGTCCCAAATCATGGACTTACTCATAGGAAAGACCCTGCAGTCTGACAAGCACTTCTTCTTTGGGAAGAGATTGGACAGAACCTAAACTCCATGCAGAGTTCAGAGTTTTACTGATTGATAAAAAAGCTTCTGGTCATATTTGGGGAAATTATTTTGAAGGTGTAGTATCCTAAGCACATCTCCTTGATAGTTAAGCCATGTTCCTGACAAATTAGAAAAGAAAAGGGAAGCTTTTAAGTCTGAAAACATGTTATTTTTGCAGCTGGAAGAGAAGAGCTTTTAGGAAAGAATCTGTCTTTGTGGGGAAAATTCCTTAGTATGTCTTTGGGAACAGATAAATCGGAGGAGATGGAAGAAATGAAGTGTGCAGACATTTATACAGGGGAAGATTCATATTCTGTTTATGTGATTGCCCAAGTTACTTAGAAAATCAGCATGACAGAATGCTCTGTGATGGAATGTGTGTATGTGTATGTATGTGTGTGTACATGTAAAATAAGGTGGATGAACTGTGATTGAAAATAACATGTACAGAATCAAGAAGGATGCAGAGAAAAATGTTGAAGAAGTAAACTAGAAAATTGCAGAAATTTCTGGCAGGGTTGAGGGCTTCTTACAAGGTGGTAGAGCTGGGATTCTTAACAGGTGTAGTCAGCTCTCTGAGGAGAGTATTGGATCCTTCCTACTGCATAATTCTCTGTCTAAAGAGCCTATTTCTTTGGTCTATACACTTACTATCGGAGCATCTGTAACCCTCTACCCCACAAGGTACTAGCCTTATTAGAAAGAAAAATCTGTAAATCTTCTGAATCTGTTGGAGTGTCTCTCACTGTAAATAACAAAACCTAAAACAATGATGTTTAGAGAATAGGTTACTTACTAGCTCAGGTAAGTGGAAGTCAGGTGGGTGAGATTTAGTGCTGGTTGGTCCAGCAGGTCAGCAATCTTCTTGCTGAGTTCATCCTCACTCTCATTTCTTCAGAGACTTAAGATGGATGCTAAAAGTAGTAGGGGTTACATATTTCCTCATTCACAGCCATGATGGAGAGAGAAGAGCTTTCTTATTCACTCTGAAGAATAAGAAAGAATTTTCCTAAAGACCTCTTAAAAACCTAACAACAGAAGTGGTCACATAAGTTCAGCTTAGTCACTCAGTCATACCCAACTGTTTGTGATCCCATGGACTGCAGCACACCAGGCTTTCCTGTCCATCAACTCCCTGAGCTTGCTCAAACTCAAGTCCATTGACTGGTGATGTCATCCAGCCATCTCATCCTCTGTCGTCCCCTTCTCCTCCCACCTTCAATATTTCCTGATATCAGGGTCTTTTCCAATGAGTCAGTTCTTCATATCAGGTAGCCAAAGTATTGGAGCTTCAGCTTCAGCATTAGTCCTTCCAATGAATATTCAGGACTGATTTTCTTTGGATGGACTGGTTGAATTTCCTTGCAGTCCAAGGTATTCTCAAGAGTCTTCTCTAATACCACAGTTCAAAAGCATCGATTCTTTGGCACTCAGCTTTCTTTATAGTCCAACTCTCACATCCATACATGACTACGGGAAAAACCATAGCTTTGACTAGACGGACCTTTGTTGACAAAGTAATGTCTTTGCTTTTTAATATGCTATCTAGGTTTATAACTTTCCTTCCAAGGATCAAGTGTCTTTTAATTTCATGGCTGAAGTCACCATCTGCAGTGATTTTGGAGTCCAAGAAAATAAAGTCTGTCACTGTTTCCCCATCTATTTGCCATGAAGTGATGGGACTGGATGCCATGATCTTAGCTTTTTGAATGTTGAGTTTTAACCCAGAATTTTCACCTCCTCTTTCACTTTCATCAGAGACTCTTTAGTTTCTCTTAGTTTTCTACCGTAAGTGTGGTGTCATCTGCATGTCTGAGGTTATTGATATTTCTCCCTGCAATCTTGATTCCAGCTTTTTGTGATTCATCCAGCCTGGCATTTCACATGATGTACTCTGCATGTAAGTTACATGTCTATTGGCAAAGCATGTCTCATATCTATTAGTAAAGCAACTTCTAGCTGGAGAACTGGTACTACACTAGAACCAATTAAACCCACCTCTGGATCTGTGATCAATTACCCCAGCTCACTTCCTGAAGAGGGTATTAATCTAACCACACTGTATTGACTACTGAATATAATGCTAAATCACAGAGAAAATTCTGACACCCATCATTTTTTACCTGAGAAATTTCCAAGTAACTACAGGACAGAATTTCAATTGTGAAGACAAAGATGAAAACCTGACCATAAATCTGATTAGTTTTCAATTCCAAATACTCTAACAAGTCCCACTCACAGTGAGTAGGACTGAGAAAGTGATTCTGAAATATTCTTTAAAAATACCATATGAATTAACAAGTTTTGAGTTCCATGAACATAGTTTTGGGGTGTCAGATATTTTTTAATTTCTTTGAACCTTGATCATATAAAGGGCTTTTTTTTGGAATTGTTCACCCATGAACATGACAGAATTTAAACGTGATACCTTGATGTAAACAAGAAAAATCAGGAAAGATCTTTCATGTACCTTATTTTCTGCAGAAAAATGGTCTTTAATGTAAAAAGAAATCAAGATGAACATTTTCCCTCACATTCTCTGAGACTGGCGCTGCCTTTTTGAAAGAATACAATAGGAAGGATTATGTGAATTATTCTGAATATTTTCACAGACCAAAGAGGAAATCTACTCAACAAAAGTGCTGGGTAATGGTTGGATCTCCAACAGAGAACACTGTCTCTGTTGACCGTTGGCTGCACCCACATGTTATGGCTTTGTTTATCTTTAATTGCTTCACAGTTGTTCCAGAGTGTAAAAAGTCGTGTTCCATTGAGCTGGCACTTCTAGTTTTAATTTATGCATGAGTATGTACATTGTTTTTCTCCTGCAGTTCTCAAAGAATTTTATGAGCCATTACTGAGTGACTAAAATGGGTGCAGATTTTGCAAACCTCTGCCAGAAGATGTTTATTACTGTCATCATTCTTAGGAAAATCATGTTCCAGCAGGTTCAGGCAGTGTGCAAAACGTGGCACATGTGTGAATTGGCCATTTCACACCGCTCTTACAATATTGTCAGTAATAATAAAAACCAAGGGAAAAGACCTCGGGGAAGGGAATAGGCCACACATTAATTTGGTCATGAAGCTTTGATATGTGATCTTTGTTAGACCCAAAGATGCAAAGTGCAGCTTGCTTTGTAAACTTCTCACCAAGAACTGGGGCCATAGCTTTATTTTAAAAGTTCCCACTACTAACGGAGATTCTTATTTCACAAGGTCCATGTCTAGAATGTAATATCCTTGGAAGCTTCTAAACGATTCTGTCTCGGTACTTGTTTTGTTAATTTTGAAATGCAACCTTTCATGTGGCATCTAACGCAATAGTCATAAGGAAAGCAACACTATGGAGGTAGAATTTCAAATAACGTGTCAGAACTATATGAAACGTGCTACAAGTTATTTAATGTTCACCTTTCCACCTGGAATTTTGATTTTTATAGAAGTATGTTTTGCCTTTTGGGGGACAGCTATTTTGGCACACTGTGGACCACACTTCAACATATGAATTTGAATACAAATTCAGTTGAATTTCTCTAGAATCTGTATTTCTGGATTATTATACTGTATTGTTTCTATTCTTTCTTTCGTCTAATGTTTAGCGCCATTTCCTTTTCCATTTCTCAGAGTAATTCACATGGTGCAGCCATTTTTATATATCTTCAGAAATATATCTCTCCATTTCTATATTATATACAATTTTATTATAGTAACTTAAAACAAGGAATATATGTTTATTATTCCACAAGATTTGAGCTTTATTTCCAATAGTATAAATGTAAAACTCCAAAATTCAAGTTGTTCATGTAAACATGTAGCCTATAACAATGTCCTCTTAGTGCCAGCACATATAAATTAACAGATAATGATTCGTGTTTAGTTTCTAAGGATGGCATATAAACAGGACTTCTTCCCTCTTAAGTTCTGTAGATCAAGGGGTGAAAAAAGAGTGGTAGATTGAGCTGGAATATAACTTTAATTTAAAAACCTAAGTGAAAGGGAAATCTGTAGAATGAGAGTCAAATGGACTTCCCCAAGCCTGAAGTTGAGCTGGAGAGCTTTATCTATCCAGTCAAGCAGTTTGGACCAAGAGATTCCCTGTCTGCAACAGTAGAACATGCTCTTTGAGATAGGAGAGGCAACTTCCTCCTAAAAAGGAAACTGCAGAGATGGGCAAATTCTTGCCAACTTCAGCACTCCATAAAGAGCCAGACAGAGACCTGTAGGATTTACAGATATGCCATCCTCATTGAAACCAGGGGTGTTGAACTGATTTTTCTCCCTAAGACTTTCACTCAGTCTTAGAGCATGCATGGTCACTGGATGGACTAATCATCTACAGCCAGTCTTAATCTTATTATTATTTATTTTGTTCCTCATAAAGTTGCTGTCATCATTTTTTAAAGCTTTAAATAAATTATTTAAGCATTGAAGTTAATGTGAAATTTCAAGAACAGCAATTCAGAGAACATATTAGACTAATAATCATTATTCATCTGAAATTCAAATTTAACTGAATGTCAAGTATTTTAACTTGGTAAAATTGGCAATTCTATTTTATGGGATTATTTTTGAATAAACATTACAATTAATTTCTAGGTATGGTTAAAAATTTCAACATATTTTATCTTCAGGATTCACTCTTCTTTCAAGCTGTTTAAAAGTCATGAATTTAGTGGTTAAGAGTAATTTCTTCACGCCAGGCTCCAGAGGTGACTCCTAATAATCTAACCCTATTGAGATAACTCTATGCCTCTTAATGCAGTTTTTGTTTCAGGTACTTAAAGTTTACTCCAATCAATATTACTATTTCTTTGTCCATAGGGAGTTTTTCTGGGATGGAAATAAGATCAACTTCAGTGTGTGCATTCTAAGTAGCTTCAGTCATGCCCAACTCTTTGCACCGCTATGGATTGTAGCCTATCAGGCTCATCTGTCCATAGGATTCTCCAGGCAAGAGTACTGGAGTGGATTGCTATGCCCTCCTCCAGGGGATCTTCCTGACCCAGGGATCGAACCTGAGTCTCATGTCTCCTGCATTAGCAGATGGTTTCTTTACAATTAGCACCACCTGGGAAGCACCGATCAACTTTGGATGTCAAGTTAATTCAAGATTCAAGAAGAATTATTCTCTGGGCATCTAGAAAAAAATACATTTTTTTTTTTTTTTAGATTTCTTTGAGAGCTACTTACAGCCAACTTTTATGTCTTTCTCAAAGAGGTAGTATAAAGATAGGAAAACTGGAACTGTCAGTCATTTTGACATCATGAAGGAATCAATGTTGGATTAACTCTAGTACTGTGAGATACAGGGAACCAAAATATAATAGTATCTTTGATGATAGAGATGAGCATCTAAATCAAGCCAGGTGAACCCTGCACTTTCTTTGGAACTTCCAGTTATGTTAATCAGACATTCACCTATATTATTTATACTTTATTCAGACTATGCTTTTGTTGTTGTTAGTATTATTAAAGACTTTTTAGAGCAATTCACAACAAAATTGAGAGGAACTTAGAGATTTCCCATATGCTTCTTGCCCTGATGCATGCACAGATTACTCCATTATCAACGTCACTCACAAGGATGGTACATTTGCTCCAATTGATGAGCTTACACTGACACATTGTAATTACCCAAAGCCCATAATTTACTTTAGGGTTCACTCTTTTTTTTTTTTAATTTTATTTTATTTTTAAACTTTACATAATTGTATTAGTTTTGCCAAATATCAAAATGAATCCATCACAGGTATACATGTGCTCCCCATCCTGAACCCTCCTCCCTCCTCCTTCCCCATACCATCCCTCTGGGTCATCCCAGTGCATTAGCCCCAAGCATCCAGTATTGTGCATTGAACCTGGACTGGCATCTCATTTCATACATGATATTTTACATGTTTCAATGCCATTCTCCCAAATCTTCCCACCCTCTCCCTCTCTCACAGAATCCATAAGACTGTTCCACACATCAGTGTCTCTTTTGCTGTCTCGTACACAGGGTTATTGTTATCATCTTTCTAAATTCCATATATATGCGTTAGGGTTCACTCTTGATGTTATGCATACTATGGGTTTCAATCATTAAAAAACAAAATTCAACTGAGTAAAATTTAAAGACCTTATTAGCTTTATTTAACAATTCATGAATGAGGCAAGCATCCATCCTATCTAGAAAATAGAAAGGAGCTCTAAAGAGCTGCACAAAATGAAAGATTTTATCGACAGAGGAAGTCATGACAAAGAAGTTATTTTAAGAGAGGCTGACATTGCAATTAGGTTAGGTATTAAGCTTCTGTTAAGTGACATGGGCTTAGCACATGTGACTCTATTTTGGGTCTGTTGTCTCTGTTTTAACAGAATGAATATGCGATATGTATCCATCATTATAGTATCATACAGAGTATTTTCCTTGCCCTAAAAATCCTCTGTAGTCTGCCTATTCATCCCTTCCCTGACCCCAGACCCTGGCGACCACTGACCTTTTAAAGGTCTCCATAGTTTTGCCTTGTCCAGAACACCATATAGTCAGAATCACACAGTATGTAGCTTTTTCAGTTTGCCTTCCACCACTTAGTAATGTGCACTTCTCTGCATATTAACTGTACCACAGTTTTTTATCCATTCACTTACTAAAGGACATTTTGGTTCCTTCCAAGTTTGGGCATTTATTAATAATGCTAGTATAAACATCTGTTTGCAGGTTTTGTGGGGACAGACGTTTTCAGTTCCTTGATGTAAACACTGAACATGATTGCTGAATGATATGGTAAGAGTATATTTAGTTTTCTAAGGAACTGCTAATCTATCTTCCACAGTAGCTGTATCATTTTGCATTCTCATCAGCAATGAATGAAACATGTGTAAGAGAGAAAGTGAGAGATTTGGCAATGAGGTTTGATGAAGAATGGAAAAATATTGAGAGAAAAAAATAGTACCTTTAAAGGCAAAGAGGTAAGAGACTGTGCTGTATTAAGAACAGTTCAGAATGACTAAAGTTTAGAATGCCTCTCAATAAATGAGAAGTTATTAAACTGGAATTAGATAATAATGTCCTGAGGTATATTGAGAACTTGAGAAGTTATTTAATTTTGGTAGAGTTCATTAGGAAGTTTAAGCAATAGGATAATAAAATATGATCCAGGTCCTCTGGCCTAAATGAAAATAAGTAGGAAAGGAGCAATGCTACTGGAAAAATAAGCAAAAAATCAGTTAAGAGGCTATGATTATCTATAATTTAAATGAAACATGAGATCATGAATTAAGGAGTTAAAAGTGAAAACATGAGGTTTTTTTGAAAGCTGCTAATTATTTTTTACAGATTTTAAAAGTTCTCATCACAGGCAAAAATATTTTTAACTATGTTTGGTGATGAATGTTAATTAAACTCATTGTGGTAATCATTTTACAATACATACAAATATTGAATCATCATGCTGTACACCTGAAACTAATATAATCTAATGTCAACTGTATCTCAATAAAAATAAAAGTAAAGAAATATCTGGTCAAGAATAGGAGACAGTTTAAAAAGTCAACATCAGGAATGAAAGAATGACCATCACTACAGATCCTATAGACATTAGAAGGATAATAGGAAACTATAATTAATAAATATCTTAATAAATCATCCAATATTGATGAGATGTACAAATGTATTAAAAGATAATTATTATTTTTTTAACTGAGACAAAAAAGAAAACCTGAAACTCTGAATCAACACAAAGCAATCAACTTTGTAGTTAAAGTCCTTCCCCTAAGCAATAGTCTAAGCCTAGATGGCTTAGGAGCTGATTTCAACCAACCACAATTATACAAACTCTTCTAGAAAAGAAAAGCAAGAATAACCCTACTTTATTTTATGAGACAATAATATACTGATGCCAACACTGGCAAAGATACTAAAATAAAACTAAAGACAACTTCTCTCATGAACACAAACATAAAAATCTTTAACAATATCTTAGCAAACTGAATTTAGAAATATATAAGGAGGATAATTATGTTGACTGAGTGGTGTATAACCCAGGAATTAAACAGTTGATTTAATATTTGAAAAATAATAAAAGTAGTTGAAAATATTAACAGAATAAAAAAACAAAATCCATATGATCATTCCAATTTAAGTGGGAAAGCATATATTATTAAAAACCCAGCATTCATTTAAATTAAAAACTATCAGTGCACTAGACTTGGAGAATAATTTTTTCAAACTATTAAAAGGCACACGTGAAAAATTCATGGTGAACATCATGTATGATAGTAAAAATCTGAATGCTTTTCACCTAAGAAAACCTAAGACTGGAAGCAAGGCAAGGTCACAATTTCCTCCACTTCTATTCTACATCTTATTGGAGGTTCTAAAGCTGTGTAAGAAAGAGGGAAAAATAAATCAAAGATATAAAGATTGGAAGACAATTAATAAAATTGTCCTTATGAACATCTGACATGAACATGTACAAAGGCCATTGTAAAGAATCAACAACAGCAAAACTGCATAAAAAATAATTTAGCAAAGTCACAGGATACAAAGTTAAACAAAAGTCATGAGTATTTCTATGTTAGTAAAGAACAATGCCCATCAGCAGATGAATGGATAAGAAAGCTGTGGTACATATACACAATGGAGTATTACTCAGCCATTGAAAAGAATACATTTGAATCAGTTCTAATGAGATGGATGAAACTGGAACCTATTATACAGAGTGAAGTAAGCCAGAAAAAAAAACACCAATACAGTATACTAACACATATATATGGAATTTAGAAAGATGGTAACAATAACCCTGTGTATGAGACAGCAAAAGAGACACTGATGTATAGATCAGTCTTATGGACTCTGTGGGAGAGGGAGAGGGTGGGGAGATTTGGGAGAATGGCATTGAAACATGTATAATATCATGTATGAAACGAGTCGCCAGTCCAGGTTCGATGCACGATACTGGATGCTTGGGGCTGGTGCACTGGGACGACCCAGAAGGAGGGTAGGGGGAGGGAGGAGGGAGGAGGGTTCATGATGGGGAACACAGATATACCTGTGGTGGATTCATTTCGATATTTGGCAAAACTAATACAATATTGTAAAGTTTAAAAATAAAATAAAATTAAAAAAAAAGAAAAAGAAAAGAAAGAACAGTTAGAAAATAAAATTTCAAATGAAACATACAATTTATAATGGCATACAAAAAAGAGAAATATTTGGGGATAAATTTAACAAAATATGTTCAAGATGCTCACAGTGAGTAGTTCAAATATGGTTGGGACTATGAAAAGACCCTAGTTACGAATGATTTATCATTGTTAAAGTGTAAATTCTCTCCAAATTAGTCTATAGATTTCAATACAGTCCCAATACAATTCCATCAGGCTTTTCTTTAACACTGGAAACCTGATTCTAAAATTTGTATGACATGCAAAGAATTTTATAACAGCCAAAACCCTTTTCAAAAAGAGGATTACATTACCTGATTTCAATACTTAATAAAAAGCTACAGTAATCAAGACATTGTAGTGTTCGTGCAAGGAGAAACATAGATCAATGAAACAAAATAGAGAGCCCAGAAATAGACAAACTTGCTAATGAAACTATTTTGAAAACTGCAAATAGATATTGCAGCTGTTTAATGGGGAAAGGATAATGCTTGCAACAAATAGATATCCCTATGGGGGGATGGGCGGGGAAATAGACTATAGCCCTTACCACATAACACACAAAAATGAATTTTAAAAAATTAAAATTTTAAACTTTAAAATTTCCAGAAGAAAACATAAACATAAAAGAAAAACTGTTTAAACATTATTTAGTCAAATGCTTCTTATGTAGAATGCAAACAAAAAATATGACTAACAAAATTGATGCTTCTGTTCTACGAAAATCACCTTTAAAAAAAGGAAAAGGTAATGCACGACCATTTGAACATATTTGTGTTACATATATCTGACAAAGGGCTTATATGCAGAATATAAAAATTATTCTTACAACTCAGAAATTTAGAAACCCAATTTTTAAAGCAAAATAGATGAAAGGTTTGGACTGATATTTTACCAAAGAAGATACATGAATGGCCAGCATATGCAAAAAAAAAAAAAAAAAAAAGCTTGGTGCTTCTAGGCCCCCAGGGAAATGGGAGGTAAAACCATGCAAATCACTATTTACTGACTAGATGGCTAAAATTCTGTTCAGTTCAGTTTAGTGGCTCAGTCATGTCTGACTCTTTGTGACCCATGGACTGCAGCATGCCAGTCCTCCCTGTCCATCACCAGCTCCCGGAGTTTACTCAAACTCATCTCCATTGAGTCAGTGATGCCATCCAAACATCTCATCCTCTGTTGTCCTTTTCTTCTCCCACCTTCAATGTTTCCCAGCATCAGAGTCCTTTCCAATGAGTCAGTTCTTCATATTGGGTGGCCAAAGTATTGGAATTTCAGCTTCAACATCAGTCCTTCCAATGAATATTCAGGAATGATTTCCTTCAGGACAGACTGGTTGGATCTCCTTGCAGTCCAAGGGACTCTCAAGAGTCTTCTCCAACACCATAGTTCAAAAGCATCAATTCTTTGGCGCTCAGCTTTCTTTCTG
>NW_011495027.1:777839-803720 GCF_000754665.1 Bison bison bison | reverse complement strand
AGCTTTCTTTATAGTCCAACTCTCACATCCATACATGACCACTGGAAAAACCAGAGCTTTGACTAGATGGACCTTTGTTGGCAAAGTAATGTCTCTGCTTTTGAACATGCTGTCTAGGTTGGTCATGGCTTTCCTTCCAAGGAGCAAGCGTCTTTTAATTTCATGGCTGCAGTCACCATCTGCAGTGATTTTGGAGCTCCCCCCAAAATAAAGTCTGTCACTCTTTACATTGCTTCTCCATCTATTTCCCATGAAGTGATGGGACCAGATGCCATGACCTTAGTTTTCTGAATGTTGAGTTTTAAGCCAACTTTTTCACTCTCCTTTTTCACTTTCATCAAGAGGCTCTGTAGTTCTTCACTTTCTGCCATAAGGGTGGTGTCATCTGCATATCTGAGATTATTGATATTTCTCCCAGCAATCTTGATTCCAGCTTTTGCTTCATCCAGCCTGGCATTTCTCATGATGTACACTGCATATAAGTTAAATAAGCAGGGTGACAATATACAGCCTTGATGTACTCCTTTTCCTATTTGGAACCAGTATGTTGTTCCATGTCTACTTCTAACTGTTGCTTCCTGATCTGCATACAGATTTCTCAAGAGGCAGATCAGGTGGTCTGGTATTCCCATTTCTTTCAGAATTTTCCAGTTTGTTGTGATCCACACAGTTAAAGGCTTTGACATAGGCAATAAAGCAGACGTAGATGTTTTTCTGGCACTCTCTTGCTTTTTTGATGATCTAACAGATGTTGGCAATTTGATCTCTGGTTCCTCTACCTTTTATAAAACCAGCTTGAACATCTGGAATTTCATGATTCACCTACTGTTGAAGCCTGGCTTGGAGAATTTTGAGCATTACTTTACTAACATGTGAAATGAATGCAATTGTGCAGTAGCTTGAGCATTATTTGAAATTGCCTTTCTTTGGGATTGGAATGAAAACTGACTTTTTCCAGTCCTGTGCCCATGCTTTTCCAGTCCACGACCAATTTGGACAACAAATTCCAAATTTGTTGGCATATTGTGTGTAGCACTTTCACAGCATCATCTTTTAAGATTTGAAATAGCTCAACTGGAATTCCATCATCTCCACTAGCTTTGTTCATAGTGATTCTTCCTAAGGCCTACTTGACTTCACATTCCAGGATGTCTGGCTCTAGGTGAGTGATCACAGTATTGTGGTTATCTAGTCATGAAGATCTTTTTTGTACAGTTCTTCTATGTATTCTTGCCACCTCTTCTTAATATCTTCTGCTTCTGTTAGGTCTATACAATTTGTGTCCTTTATTGAGCTCATCTTTGCATGAAATATTCCCTTGGTGTCTCTAATTTTCTTGAAGATATCTATAGTCTTTCTCATTCTATTGTCTTCCTCTATTTCCTGCACTGATCACTGAGGAAGGCTTTCTTATCTCTCCTTGTTATTCTTTGGAACTTGGCATTCAAATGGGTATATCTTTTCTTTTCTCCTTTGCCTTTCACTTCTCTTCTTTTCTCAACTATTTGTAAGGCCTCCTCAGACAACCTTTTTGCCTTTTTGCATTTCTCTTTCTTGGGAATGGTCTTGATTGCTGCCTTCTGTACAATGTCATGGACCTCCATCCTTAGTTTCAGGCACTCTATCAGATCTTATCCCTTGAATCTATTTGTCGCTGCTGCTGCTGCTGCTGCTAAGTCGCTTCAGTCGTGTCTGACTCTGTGCGACCCCAGAGACGGCAGCCCACCAGGCTCCCCCGTCCCTGGGATTCTCCAGGCAAGAACACTGGAGTGGGTTACCATTTCCTTCTCCAATGCATGAAAGTGAAAAGTGAAAATGAAGTCGCTCAGTCGTGTCCGACCCTTAGCGACCCTATGGACTGCAGCCTACCAGGCTCCTTCGTCCATGGGAGTTTCCAGGCAAGAGTACTGGAGTGCGGTGCCATTGCCTTCTCCCTATTTGTCACTACCACTGTATAATCATAAGGGATTTAATTTAGGTCATACCTGAATGGTCTAGTGGTTTTCCTTACTTTCTTCAATTTAAGTCTGGATTTGGCAATAGAGTTCATGATCTGAGCCATAGTCAGCTCCCAGTCTTATTTTTGTTGACTGTATAGAGCTTCTCCATCTTTGGCTGTAAGGAATATAATCAATCTGATTTTGGTGTTGACCATCTGGTGATGTCCGTGTGTAGAGTCTTCTCTTGTGTTGTTGGAAGAGGGTGTGAGCTATGACCAGTGTGTTCTCTTGGTGAAACTCTATCAGCCTTTGCCCTGCTTCATTCTGTACACCAAGGCCAAATTTGCCTATTACTCCAGTTGTTTCTTGACTTCCTACTTTTGCATTCTAGTCCCCTATAATGAAAAGGATGTCTTTTTTGGGTGTTTGTTCTAGATGGTCTTGTAGAACTAATATTAATAATGCTAAAAATAGTAGGTGTTAACCAGGATATGGAGAAACTCATATGTTACTGAAATTAAACAACCATTTGACAATCAGTTTGGCAATTTCTTACCATACAACTAAGCAATTCTCCTTAGTATTTACCTAAGAGTTATGAAATGACTTGCACATGAAAGCTCATAGTAACTTTATTCTAAATAGGCAGAAAACTATAAATTGTTCAAGTGAATAAATAAAGTGTAGTATATCAATAAAATGAAATATTTTTCAGCAATTTTTTAAAAAGAACTGTAATATGTTAACTGCATGGATAAATATAAAAGAGACTATGGTGAACTAAAGAAGTTATACACTGTTTTACATACACAAATTCTAGATCAAACAAAATTCATCTATAGTGGTATAAAGCATGAGTGATGTATAGATAAAATAGTAGGAGATTCACTGACAGCAAAAGAACACAGGGAAGTTTTGAGGTGGAGGGAATTTTCTACATAATTTAATTATGTAATCAAATTCTAAAAAGTAATTAATACTATATATTAATTAATTGTGATAGTGATTACACTATCTAGGTCTAGGCAAAGCTTATCTGTTAGTCTAAATAAATTACACAAAAATTGTTACCCCCATCCAAAGTAACCTAATTAAGCAAGAATACAGTATTTAATTTTATACAAAAGTGAAAAAAGAACTGTGTGATTTGGGGCTAATCCCTTCTCTATAGGTCCTCATTTTGTCTGTGTTAAATAAATAAGAGTTGAACTAGAAAAAAAAATTATATATTTTTTTAACTGAAGGATAATTGCTTTACAGTATTGCATTGGTTTCTACCAAACATCAACATGAAACAGAAGGTAGGTTTGCCCATGTCCCCTCCCACTTGAACTTCCCTCCCATTTTCCTCCTCATCCCACCCCTCTAGATTGTTACAGAGTCGCAGTTTGAGTTCCTTGAGTCATACAGCAAATTCACATTGGCTATCTATTTTACTAGAAATTTTTAAGACTTATATTGTACATGTTTAAGAACAATCTTAAATTTCTACCATTTTTCCCCAGAGGAGGAAGCTTGATACAGAGGACAGTTGATGGTCTTGGATCAAGGCAAAGCATGATAAATATAGGAATTCTTATACTCATTAGTTAGCTGAGGAAGAATTCAACCTCTCATGATTACAATTTCTTCATCTACATAATTGGGGGGGGGGGAAATCTGTATTTTATAGAAAAATTGTGAAAAACCAAATGATTAAAAAATATATGATGAGCTTGACTCTCACTAGCAGCTGAATAGCTATAAATTCCCCTTGCCTTTCACTGGAGAAAATTTCAAGATTAAAAACTAAAGTTAAATAGAATTATTCCAGAGATCAATATGTACTCTTATCAACTGAATCCCGCAGGGAGGACATTTGAGTCTGTAAAAGTCCCTAACTTCTACTAACAGCCTTTGCAGATGTTCTGAGCACTGGACCTGTCATACTACTGCGAGTGAGAAGACAAGCATTAAGGAATGGCACAATGGTGGGAATAAGATAACCATCCCAGCAGAGCCTTCAGTCTACTGGTTTCTCATTCTGAGAATCCTTAGACAGCTGACCACATGAATCTTGTTTGTTTGATTTGTTTTCTTTTGACTCTTTCTCTCTGACTCAACTGAAAGATTCCCAAGTGAACTATAAAAATTATTTAGTGCCCAGCTTTGGATATCACAAATGTACACTTGAATCTGGGGAGTTCAGGAAATTCACATTTTTAAAAATCCCCCTTTGATTTTGCTTTGGTTACTTTTCTTCTTAAAAAAAAAAAAAAAAAAAATCCCCTAGGTACCTGAAATCCTGAAGCCATAGGTAGAATGATTTAGTGTCTTGAGAACCCACATTACTCAACCTTGAGGAATGCACAATATGACATTTTCTCAAACATTAAACAATATTTTCTTCATGGGTAAATACTTATGGCTTTACCAGATCACAAGGGAACAAAGAGTTTAAATGCAACTTCAATGACATACCAAACCAGATCGAAAAATGTAGATACCTCTAAACTCAACTACCACCTACAGACATAGAACATTTCACAACCTATGTATCAACAAACCACTGCTAATGGGGTAATTTAAACAACTCCTTTAGGGCCAGTTTAAAAGAGTAAACATAAGAAAAACGTTTATTAATGCTTCCCTTCATCACAAAAGCAATTTCCCACTGTCATCTGAGCTTTTTACGATGGCTCACTACTAGCACAAGTCATTTTAGTTACCTCTGACTGTGCACCAAGCAGAAAAGAAAACAAATCAAATAATTAAAATGGTCAAAATTTCACTATCTCAAAATGGCTTTAAAACATTTACAAGAGTTCATTTTTTTGAGGAGGACAAAGTGTGAAGGAGAAACTGAGCAATGGTTTTCTTCTCTTCTCAAAAGGATTCACAGCATTCTAAATATTTTCTTTTCTCAGAACGTTAAAAGGTCTGCTCACATGGCTACTGAACCAGCTGTTTAATATTTTTATTTTTCCAACTCTAGATCTTGCCCCTAGCAAGAATCCTGTATCATAGTGCTTTTAGGACCAGAATGCTTTCTGGCTGATTAAAACATGTATACTGATTGTTCATGCCAGAAGTGAAGACTATCCCCATTCAGGCATGAAAAGACTCTAGCAGATATAGGGTTAATTTTCTTTCCTCTGAACCAGTAGCTTCCACACCTGTCAGCCATCAAGGTCAGGCTTGCCAGGAACCTAGGAGTGAATGGGCATGGGCGCAGCTGTAGCAAATTAGTGTATCACGAGGAGGTCCAGAATAAAAGATGAGAACTCTTGCTTATATCTCTATGGGGTTTTGACTGATCCAAAAACAATGTTACTATAGGGAATCAAGTATGGTAAGTGCCCCAGAGACTTCTACCATCGCCTTCCCTTACCAATATAAAATACATAAAATTGTATGTCTGAATATGCTTGTGTATATATCTATGTATTCTTCATAAGGCTTCTTGGGATTATAGTGAAGCAGCAACATTTATTTATAATTTTTAGATCATAAGAAATGATTTAGAAAAGGATATAATGATGAAAATGATCTTTCAACTACATCCTTCTTTTTTTTTGAAAACCACATAATTATTGATGAAATAATATTTAATGATTTTCATCAATGCCCTTTCTCGAGAGTACATAGACGTCACAATGCAGCAATCATACATGTGGGTGATTTAGAGAAAGTGACTGAAAATGAACAATTTGGAAAAAAATGATTCTTGGCTTAATTATGATGGTATCTTGATATATTCTGATGCCAGTTTCTTTGCTATTTTTGATAGTAAATTCTGACTTGGGTTTGTTTTTTTATTTTGGTAAGTGTGAAAAATATCCAGTGTTATGTCATAATCGAGTCTCTTGTATTCTTGCATAAGATGTTCTAGACCTTTGAGTCATGCCCATTTTCAGCTTTGTATGTAACATAAAAGAATGGAATTGTAGGTAGGGTAGAAACATTATATAGTGGAAAAAACACAACAGGTGAAGGGAACATGGAAAAATGCTTATATAGTACTTTATATTCCTGAACCCACTCAGTTTCTCTAATGGAATGTGCAGTCAGTATTTCAAGCAATTATAGAATAGAAATATTGCAGAATGCATATTCTCTTTGTTCTGTGTAGGAACTAAGAAGAAAAGTGGGGGCACAGAGATACATTTTAATGATTCCACAAAGCCAACACATATCCTCAGTAAAGGAGCAAAAAAAAGTTAATACATCTAATTGCTAGTGATAGTTAGGCCCATTGACTATGGTCTGATTACAGTCTACCACTGAATCCTACATTAGTAGAAAACAATGAAATCCTAAAGATAAATTAAAATGACATCTTGGCTAAGCAAAAGTTCCAGAATCCTTCAGGGTCTTCATCTAATATTTCACATTCTATAAGCATCATTAATAGCAAAAACATAAAAAAATCAGTTTTGAAAGATATTATCTCCCAGGGCTCTCCATTTAGATGCGAAGTGTTTGAAGGGGAAGAAGGCAACTGACGGGATAAGCATAAGATTTTCCCCAGCACCATCACTCACAGCAGACTTTTTAAATGTTTAAATTGCTGTTAGAAAATTTAGGGAATTTTCAGACATAACTGATCTAGAGACTTACACCACGCATCTTAAGAAAAGGAGTTGGTTTAAATACAGTGGCTATTATTGAACTTCATAGGAGCTATTTCTTAAGGACCTGCAGAATCTGAAAAGTTCTGTTGAGAAGATCTAGGTTGCAACGAAGATGGCTAACTGATTCTAATGGACTCAGCAAGACCAAATTGACCTGCAGAGTAGAGTCTACACTCTCACTTTCTTCACTGTCCACTGACGCTGATCCATGATTGCCCCTCAACTCTGCCCTCAACTTTACTTGAAGGATGGAGGAAGTGCTTATGAACAGTAAGATACCTTGCTTTTTCACCAAGGCTGGCAACATGAGTCCTAGCACACGTATACTGCAGAATTTTGTGATGTGTGCATTTGTAGTCTCCTTGAGATGTTCACCAGGGGAGCAACTTATTTTCACATATGCTTGTGGGAAGGAAATGAGTTGGAAAAAAATTTTTTTCATTACTATAAGTTGAGTTCAATAGAAACCACTGACCCTGTCGTATCCACACTATAGGATCAGATGTGTTCTTTATGTACCATCTCATGGATTCTTCCGTTCTACTTATTTTCTATGTAGAAGAACAAAAGTTTCAAAACTTCAAAATTTGTTTTTAACATGTAGAAAGAATTAGAGTTTGCAAACTCATTTGTCTTTTATTTAAGCCTAGATTTCAAAACCACTGGGTTTTTTTGGACACCAGAGTCCTAATTTACCACAAACACTTGACATCTTTGTCCCAGATTATATCAGAGTTTCTCTTGAAGCACGGAAATATTTTTGATTTACTGGATGGGAAGTCAAGAAAGATATAATTTAAAGTAAATACAAAACACATGATTTGATCTTTTAAAAATATTGTATCCATTTTCTATCTCACAACTAATGGAAAATGATTTAAGGATTCTGGGATATCTCATAAAACCAAAGGAGAAACTGCCTCTGAACCTAGAACTGCCTGGTACCAAGGCTCAACATACTGTGGAAAAACTCTTCCATATTTTCTGTGTTTCTCTCCATGTCTCTTCATGGCTTTATCTTCTCATCTCTTTTATCAGTTTTTATTTTTGTGGACCAACTTCTCTGCAGAATGGAAGATATGAGAGCCCTGTTGGCTCTCCAGTTTTTACATTCCCTTTTCAAGAATCCAGCTTTAACTGGGACTGCAATATCATTGCCCTTTTCCAATTTACTAAATTAGATACTTTAATTCATTTAGTTTGGATCATGAGCCCATTTCTCATACAACTTTTGGCCAAGGAAACAAAATGTTATACCATAAGCATTCTTCATATCCATTAGGATTGGCAGTGACATTTTTTTCCCCATTACTCTTTCTCTTTTTAAGGGAAAAAGTGTAAGGAAAAAATCAGTTAATGTCTACTGCTTTCCTAATTTTGAATAGACGTATTATTTCTATTTACTCATGAAATAAATATGATGCTTCCTTGTGTTGTTCCTCTAAAATATACATGAAGTGTTTGTTTCAATCTAAAATTTACCTTTTTAAATATGAGGATTAAAATGTCTTCATACTCATTCTATTTCTGTAGTTTCTCAAGATAATGTCTCCAGACATTTTAACAAATTATTTATGATTAAAATAAAAACAAAGAAAGAAAACCACCTGGTACCAATAAACTTTTCCAAATTAAAAATCAGGGTTTTCAGGATTTAATTTTTATTCCTTTTTGTTATCCTAGACTTTGACTCTTTTTTTTTAAAATCAATGACCTACCCAGAATATTTTTCTCAATACACATTATTTTAACTAATCAGTTACCTTGCATCAGTCTGATGTCACTTTGAAGTCTTATAATTAAACTATATCAGGAGTACTACAATATTTATTATAAAAATAAATAATTTCCTATATAAGTTGATGTGGTAATGATATTTGTTTCTAATACCAAACTATCTTTGCCTTTCAGTTATAAACTTTTTTATGGGCTATGTTTGTTTTTTAGCTACTGGTAGATTCTTGTTCTTAATTACAGTCCAATTTTATTTTGGATTGTGCATTAAATATGATCTTGAGGGTTTTTTTTTTTAATGTTATCTGGTTTTGGCAGATGTTGGTATCAATGTCCTGCTGATTTCATGAAAGATACTAGAAGCATTGTTGTTCAGTCACTCAGTAATATCTGATTTGTTGAGACCCCATGGACTGCAGCACACTAAGCTTCCCTGTCCTTTACCACCTCTCAGAGCTTGCTCAACTCATGTCCATTGAGTCAGTGATGTCATACAAACATATTGTACTCTGTCGACCCATTCTCCTCCTGCCTTAAATCTTTCCCAAGATAAGGGTCTTTGCCAATGAGTCAGCTCTTCACATCAGGGAGCCAAAGTATTGGAGTGTCAGCTTCAGCATCAGTCCTTCCAGTGAATATTCACTATTGATTTCCTTTAGGATTGACTGGTTTGAACTCCTTGCAGTTCAAGGGATTCTCAAGCATCTTCTCCAACACCACAGCTCAAAAGCATCACTACTTCAATACTCACCCTTCTCTATGGTTCAGTTCTCACATCCATACATGACTACTGGGAAAAAAAAACAAAAACAAAAACATAGCTTAAACTCTATAGACCTTTGTTGGCAAAGTAATGTCTCTGCTTTTTAACACAATGCCTAGGTTTGTTATACCTTTCCTGCCAAAGAGCAAGTACCTTTTAAATTCATGGACACAATCATCATCTGCAGTGGTTTTGAAGCCCACGAAAATAAAGTCTGTCAATGTTTCCATTGTTTCCTCATCTATTTGTCATAAAGTGATGGGACTGAATGCCATGATCTTATTTTTTTGAATAATGAGTTTTAAACCAGCTTTTTCACTCTTTTTTTTCACCTTTATCAACAAGCTCTTTAGTTTCTCTTGGATTTCTGCCATAATGGTGGTGTCATCTGCATTTCTGAGGTTATTGATACTTCTCCTAGCAATCTTGATTCTGGCTTGTGCTTCATTCAGCCTGGCATTTTGCTCGATGTGCTTTGCATATAAGTTAAATAAGCAGGGTGGCAATATATAGCCTTGATGTACTCTTTTCCCAATTAGGAACCAGTCTGTTGTTCCATGTTCAGTTATTACTATTGCTTCTTGACCTGCATACAGGTTTCTCAGGAGGCAGGTGAGATTGACTGGTATTCCCATCTATTTTAGAATTTTCCACTGTTTGTTGTGATCCACACAGTCAAAAGTTTTGGAGTAATCAATGAAAGAGATGTTTTTCTGGAACTCTCTTGCTTTTTCTATGATCCAGCGGATGTTGGCAATTTGATCTCTGGTTCCTCTGCCTTTTTTAAATCCAGATTGAACATCTGGAAGGTCTCGATTTATGTACAGTTGAAGCGTAGCTTGGAGAACTTTGAGCATTCTTTGCTAGTGTGTGAAATGAATGCAGTTGAGCAGTAGTTTGAACATTCTTTGGGACTGCCTTTCTTTGGGATTGGAATGAAACTTACCTTTTTCAGTCCTGTGGGCACTGCTGAGTTTTCCAAATTTGCTGGCATATTGAGTGCAGCACTTTAACAGCATAATCTTCTAGGATTTGAAATAGCTCAACTGAGATTCTATCACCTCCACTTTCTTTGTTCATAGTGATGCTTCCTAAGGCCCACTTGACTTCACACTCCAGGATGTCTGGCTTTAAGGTGACTGATCACACCATCATGGTTATCTGGGTCATGAAAATCTTTTTTTGTAAAATTTTTCTATGTATTCTTGCTGCCTCTTCTTAGTATCTTCTGCTCCTTTTAGGTCCATACACTTTCTGTCCTTTATTGTACTCATCTTTGTATGAAATGTTCCCTTGGTATCTCTAATTTTCTTGAAGAGATATCTAGTTTCTCCTATTCTCTTGTTTTCCTCTATTTCTTTGCATTGATCACTAAGGTAGACTTTCTTATTTCTCCTTGCTGTTCTCTGGAACCCTGCATTCATATAGGCATATCTTTCCTTTTCTCCTACATATTTTACTGCTCTTCTTTTCTCAGCTATTTGTAAGGCCTCCTCAGACAACCATTTTGGATTCTTGCATTTCTTTTTTGGGTGGGTTTTTGATCACCTGTTCTGACCAACTTAGACAGCATATTAAAAAGCAGAGACATCACTTTGCCAACAAAGGTCCATCTAGTCAAAGCTATGGTTTTTCCAGTAGTCATGTATGGATGTGAGAATTGGACCATAAAGAAAGCTGAGCACCAAAGAATTGATGCTTTTGAACTGTGGTGTTGGAGAAGACTTTTGAGAGTCCCTTGAACTGCAAGGAGATCAAACCAGTCAATCCTAAAGGAAATCAGTCTTGAATATTTATTGGAAAGACTGATGCTGAAGTTGAAGCTCCAATGCTTTGGTCACCTGATGTGAAGAATTGACTCATTGAAAAAGACTGTGATGCTGGAAAGATTGAAGACAGGAGGAGAAGGGGATGACAGAGAATGAGATGGTTGGATGCTATCACTGAGTTGATGAAAATGAGTTTGAGCAAGCTCAGGGAGTTGGAGATGGACAGGGAAGCCTGGCAAATTGCTGTCCATGGGGTCGGAAAGAGTCAGACATGACTGAGTGACTGAACTGAACTGAATTCCTGTACAATATTATGAACCTCCATGTGTAGATATTCAGACACTCTATCAAATCTAATCCCTTGAATGCATTTATCACTTCCACTGTATAAACGTAAGCGATTTGATTTAGGTCATACCTGAATGGCCTAGTGGTTTTCCCTATTTTCTTCAATTTAAGTCTGAATTTGGTAATAAGGAATTCATGATCTGAGCCACAGTCAGTTCCTAGTCTTGTTTTTGCTGATTGTGTGATCACCCGCCCAAAAAAGCAATGCAAGAAGGCAAAATGGTTGTCTGAGGAGGCCTTATAAATAGCTGAGAAAAGAAGAGCAGTAAAATATGTAGGAAAAAAGGAAAGATATGCCCATCTGAATGCAGGGTTCCAGAGAACAGCAAGGAGAAATAAGGAAGTCTACCTTAGTGATCTCCATCTTTAGCTGCAAAGAATGTAATCTATCTGATTTTGGTACTGATCATCTGGTGATGTCCATGTGTAGAGTTGTCTCTTGTGTTGTTGAAAGAGGGTATTTGTTATCACCACTGTGTTTTCCTGGCAAATCTTTGTTAGCTTTTGCTCTGTGTCATTTTGTATTCTGAAGTCAAACTTGCCTGTTACTCCAGGTAACTCTTGACTTCCTACTTTTGCATTCCAGTCCTCTATGATGTAAAGGACATCTTTTTTTGATATTAGTTCTAGAAGGACTTGTAGGTCTTCATAAAACCACTCAACTTCAGCTCTTTGGGTATGGGGTGGTTGGGGCAGAGATTTAGATTACTGTTATATTGAATGGTTTGCCTTGGAAATGAAAAGAGATCATTCTGTCTTTCTTGAGATTGTACCCAAGTACTGCATTTCAGCCTCTTTCACTGACTATGATGGCTACTCCATTTCTTCTAAGTGATTCTTGTCCGCAGTAGTATATATAATGGTCATCTGATTAAATTTGCCCATTCTGGTCCATATTAGTTCACTGATTCCTAAAATGTCAATGTTCACTCTTGCCATCTCCTGTTTGACCACTTCCAATTTACCTAGATTCATGGACTTAACATTCCAGGTTCCTGTGCATTATTGTTCTTGACAGCATCAGACTTTACTTTCACCACTAGACACACCCACAACTGGGCATTGTTTCCACTTTGGCTCAGCCTCTTCATTCCCTCGGGAGCTATTTCTCCGCTCTTCTCCAGTAGCATAAGGCATACCTACCAACCTCCCAGGTTCAGCTTTAACCTTTCAGTGTTTTATCTTTTTGCCTTTTCCAATATTGTATCTTTTTGCCTTTTCATTGTGTTCATCGTGTTCTCAAGGCAAGAATGCTGAAGTGGTTTGGCATTCCCTTCTTCAGTGGACCATGTTTTGTCGGAACTCTCCACCACAACCCCTCCACCTTGGGTGGCCCTACACGGCATGGCTCATGGTTTTGTTGAGTTAGGCAATGCAATTAAATGTAATTAGAAGCATTACATTTCTTAATTCTCTGAAGTAACTTACACAGAATTTAGATAGAAAATTTAAACAGAATTAGCAATATTGGTTGATATCATTTTTGAATTATAGGCTTAAATGTTTCTTCAGCTGCATTTTTTGGGAAGTTTCTGTTTGTCCACTTTCCCAAATTCTTCATTAATAATTTTAATTGTTGGTTAAGTTTTGATATTTTCTTAATTTTGATGATTTTTTTTCTAGAAAATTACATACTCACTTAGGTCATTATATTTATTTATATGGAGTTGAACAACATTATTGTTTTAAAGTTTCTTCCATATTTTTAATTTTAAAATTTGATAAAAAGCATTGTAAAAAGCCTAGGAAAGTAATATCTATCAATGTAAAGGTAAAGCAGGCGTATCTTGGAGATATTGTGAGTGTAGTCCAAACCATCAAAATAAAGCAAATATCTCAATAAATGAGTGGCACAATTTTATTGGTTTCCCAGTGCATGTGCAAGTTATGTTTATACTATAAATTAGTCTACTGTATGCAACAGTATTATTTATATTAAAAAGTGCACATACCTTAATTTACAAAATACCTTCTTGACAAGAAATACTAACTATCATCTGAATCTTTAGTGAGCCTTAATCTTTTTGCCTCAGTATTGATGGTTGCTAACTGATCAGGATGATGGTTACACAAGTTGAGAGTGTCTGTGACAATTTTTTAAAATAAGGCAGTAATGATGTTTGCTATATTGATTGACTTTTCTTTCATGAACCATTCCTCTGTAACACTCAGTGCTCTTTGACAGCATGTTATCCATAGTAGAAATCCTTGCAAAACTTGAGTCAGTCTCCTCAGACATTACTGATGTTAGTTCAACATGGTTTATATAATATTGTAAAATTTTCATTACAATTTCAAGTCTTTACACATCTTCACCAGGAGTAGCTTCCACTTCAAGAAACCATTTTCTTTACTCATCCATAGGAAACGACTCCTCATCCATCAAAGTTTTGTCATGAGATTATAGAAATTCATTCATATAGTCAGACTCTACTACTGATTGTAATTTCTACCACATCAGAAATTACTTTCTCCCTGAAGTCTCAAACTTTTCAAAGTCAGTCATGAGGGTTGGAGTCAACTTTTTCCAAACTCTTATTAATATTGATACTTGTATCTCTTCCCATGTATCATGAATGCTTTAACGGCTTCTGGAATGATGAACCCTTTCTAGAAGCTTTTCAGTTTCTTTTGCCCAAATATGTCAGAGGACTCACTGTCTGTCATAACTCTAGTCTTATAAAAAGTATTTATTACATAATAAAGTTTGAAAGCCCAAATTACTCCCTGATATCTGGACTGCAGAATGGGTGTTGTGTTAATAGGCATGAAAACAACATTAATTCGTTGTACATCTCCATCAGAGCTCTTAGATCATCAGGTGCCAATAAACAGTAATATTTCAAAATAAATCTTTTTTTCTTGAACTGTATGTCTCAACACTGGGATTGAAATACACACTAAAGCATGTTGTAAACAGATATGCTGTCATCCATGCTTTGTTGTTCCATTTATACAGCACAGACAGAGTAGAATTAGCATACTTCTTAAGGATCCTAGGAATTTTCAAAACTGCATACAAACATTGGCTTCAGCTTAAAGTCACTAGCTGCTTCAACCCCTACCAAGAGAGTCATCCTAGCCTTTGAAGATTTGAAACCAGATATTGACTTCTGCCCAGGTATGAAGATCTAAGATGACATTTTCTTCCAATATAATGCTGTTTTGTCTACACTAAAAATATGTTACTTTGTGTAGCCCCTTAATTAATGACCTTAGCTAGGTTTTCTGGATAATTTGCTACAGCTTTTACATTACACTTGTTGCTCCATCTTGTACTTTTATGTTATGACAATGGCTGCTTTCCTTAAACCAAATGAACCAACATTTGCAAGCTTTAAACTTTTCTTCTGCAACTTCTTCACCTCTCTCAACATTTATAGAATTGAAAAGATTTAGGATCTTGCTATAGATTAGGCTTTGGGTTAAAGGAATGTTGGGAGTGGGTTGATCTTCTATACAGATTATTAAAGCTTTCATCATGTCTGCAGTAAGACTTTCACCTTCTTATCATGTGTGTCTTCACCTGAGTAGCACTTTACATTTCCTTCTAGAACTTTATATTCACAACTTTATGAATTCTTTGGCACAAAGAAACTTAGCTTTAGGATTATCTGGGCTTTTGCCATTCCTCCCTCACTCAGTCAGTTCAGTTCAGTTCAGTGCATTTGCTCAGTCGTGTCCAACTCTTTGTGACCCCATGAATTGCAGCACACCAGGCCTCCCTGTCCATCACCAACTCCCAGAGTTCACTCAGACTCACGTCTATCGAGTCAGTGATGTCATCCAGCCATCTCATCCTCTGTCGTCCTCTTCTCCTCCTGCCCTCAATCCCTCCCAGCATCAGAATCTTTTCCAATGAGTCAACTCTTCACATGAGATGGCCAAAGTACTGGAGTTTCAGCTTTAGCATCATTCCTTCCAAAGAAATCCCAGGGCTGATCTCCTTCAGAATGACTGGTTGGATCTCCTTGCAGTCCAAGGGACTCTCAAGAGTCTTCTCCAACACCACAGTTCAAAAACATCAATTCTTCGGTGCTCAGCCTTCTTCACAGTCCAACTCTCACATGAATACATGACCACAGGAAAAACCATAGCCTTGACTAGACGGACCTGTGTTGGCAAAGTAATGTCTCTGCACTTCACTAAACTCAATCATTTCTAGGTTTTGATTTAAAATGAGAGATGAGTGACTCTTTCATTTGAATACATAGACAACACTGTAGGGTTATTAATTGGCCTAATTTCAATGTTTTTCTGTCTCAGGGACCACAGAGGACCAGAGAGGGAGAGAAAGAGACAGAGAAAGAGAAATGGATGGGGAACAGCCAGTTTGGGAAGCAGTCAGAACACACACAACATTTATCAATTATTTGCCATCTTATCTATTAATAGGTATGGTTTGTGACATCCCTAAACAAATGCAGCAGTAAGGTAAAGATCACTAAACAAAGATAACCATAAAAATGCAATAACAGTGAAAAAAGTTTGAAGTATGGTGAAAATTACCAAATGTGACACAGAGACAGGAAATGAGCAAAGGCTGTTGGGAAAATAGTGCCGATAGATGATAGAAGCAGGCCTGCCACAAACATGTAACTCATAAAAATGCAACATATCTGAAGTGCAATAAAATAAATTATGTCTGAAATATTAAATACCTAAGAAAATACAACTTAACAATTTATGAAATAATAATCTGGCAAAGGATAAGCAATTTGGTCCAATAAAATCGCATGAATTTACTGCTGAAGCTTAGTTTTTTCCATTTACTAGTTGTCAAATCTTAGGCAATTTAATTTCTCTGAGCCTCACTTTAAAAAATACTGAGGAAAGAATGCCTAACTTTAAGTATTTTGTCAGGACCATTGAAATAATTAATAAAATGCCTAATGTGGTGATTGCAGTTAATGCTAAGTAAATTTTATTTTATTCCAGATAGAGTTTACAACTATATAGGTATCATGCTCGAAATCCAAGGAAAATTCAATGTTTTGAGTTTAAATAAAACTAAATGAGGAAAGAAATGTTATTACAATGATGAGTATTTCAATATTACCTTATCCTAATAACAAAAAGTTACATAAATGAACCAGAGAACAATATTGAGTTTCTCTTTCACAATATGTCTCTAAAAGGCTAGGTTAAATTATTAAATTTAGATTAAATAAGATGTTAATCAGGTTAAGTATTGATTGAATGCCTCACTAAAGAAAATTATTTAATTATATTAAAATTAATTAAAATAAAAATTTAATTGATTACTTTTTTTTTTACTTCATTCTTTCTCTACAGTTTGATCTTGAGTCAAATCAGAGCCTTAGGATCCTTACTCTACCAAAGGAGATTTTTTTTTTTTAACTGCTATTTTATAGAAACAAAGTCAAAAGTGTGTTCAGAATTTAGAGTCTTGTTATTCTATTCTATTGCTTCTCTCATGGCTGTATGTTATGACTGCTAAAAAAGAAGAAATCTAGATTTCCAATGCAAGGTCCAGTTTTTTTTTTTTTTTTAATGCCCCAAGTTAACCAAGGTATGACAAGAACTACCCAGTTGAGGCAGTGCAATTGTCTGATGCAAGATCCAGGTTGCAGTAGGATGTGTGATTGTCAAGAACCAGTAGGATTTCTTTTTTGAAAATTTTAATTGATTTTTTAATTGGAGGAAAATTGTTTTAAATGTTGTATTGGTTTCTGCCATACATGATTATATATATATATATCACCTCCCTCTTAAGCCTCCCTCCCCTCCCATCATCTCATCCCTCTAGCTCATCACAGAGCCCGAGGCTGGGCTCCCTGTGTTATATAGCAAATTCTAACCAGTTATATATTTTACACGTAGCAGTGTATATATGTCAATGCTACTTTCTCATTCACCCCATTCTTTCCTTCCCAACTGTGTCCACAAATCCATTCTCTATATCTGCATAGGATTGCTTTCAAACAATAGTTCATCATATCTCGTTTAGGGTGTTTTGCATTAGCTAACTACAAAGCTAATGTAAAAGGAAGTTGGACTGTCTTGTAATTTTTCTGTGACACACTTTACAATTTTCACACATAAACACTTATACACACACACATACATTCATATATATTTTACCAAACACACACCCATGTTTCTAAAGTGACTGGGTCAGGATGGGTGTCAACATCATACAGTAACTTGGGCACTAGTGTTGATGCCTGATCCCCTGGCCAGGATCTCCTCTGCCCTGTGGCAAATTGCCTGGTTAGGGGGTATGCAGGTATTTTTAACTTTGCTTACCAGATGGCCTCAATAAATGTTATTTCACTGCATTAGACACATTTCAATAATGTTCATAGCTGGGGATAGGAGTCTGGATTTCAGAAGCTTTGGTTCCAGAAGGACTTCGATTCATTAACCAGTTTTGCTCACACTTCCCCAGATAACTTTTTGTGCTGCATATCAAACATAGCCAACATATTTGTGTGTGAGTAAAGAGAGAAGAGACATCACCAGACATACTGATATAAAATGTTATTATTGGCTGAGTCAAAATGACTTGTTTATCATTAAATTTCCATTCTGATGACAGCCAAAACAAATAAAATGTGCTCTAACATGACCAGATGTCCCTAATGTTTAACATTTAAATAAAACTTTTCCTCATTGATGCATATAAAAATGCATTCAGTTACACACACACACATATTTCTTTAAATTAATCTTATTGTACTAGAAGCTCAATGAGGACAAAGATTTGTGCATTGCTGGATTCTGACATTTAACACAGTGTTTGGTGTAATACGTACATGATAAATAATATCAAAAATAGTCAATATAATTCATAGATGTATTCTAGCATAGCAGCCACATAAAATTTTGTTGGTGTATTAAGTCACTCTCTCAGTCGTGTCAGACTCTTTGCGATCCCATGGACTTGTAGCCCACCAGATTCCTCCGTCCATGGGATTCTCCAAGCAAGAATATTGGAGTGGGTTGCCATTTACTTCTCCAGGGGATCTTCCTGACCCAGAGATGGAACCTAGGTCTCCCACATTGCAGGCAGATGCTTTAACCTCTGAGCCACCAGGGATATATTATCTATGATAATTTTACCAATACAGTAGCACATTGGAGATATTTCAACAAAGGCCGTACAGCCTGCAAAGCCCAAGAAGTCTAATATCAGGCCCTTTACTGAAAAAGTTTGCTAATCCATTTCCTAGAAGCACAATCTTTAAATTTATATAAATAAATATGCATTAAAAGATTATTGTTATTGAATACTCTTTTGTAATTTCTGGCTAGTATGACACTAGAAACAAAAATAAATGGTGGAAAGATGCAGAGTAAGATAAAATTATGAGACAATATTGTGATTTTTAAAGATAAAAATTAATTATAAAATTAGAAGTTTCATGATAGTGACCAAATTACTTAATTCATTTGCTATATATTTTTTGAGTGCATACTGTTCACCAGATGTTGTAATAATACAACATAATTTGTTTTAATAAAAACTTGAGAAGGAGATTGTGATTTACCTTTTTATTCTTTTCCCATCATTTTCTTTAGCCTAGACTATTGCAACGACTCTTCAACTTCCTCTAATTTTGTCCTTTCCCAAAGCATATCTCTACTACTAATCAGGTTATTTTCCTGTTTTTTGGTGGTTACTCAGTTTTACTTGGCATAAAACCCACCATAAACTGTGTATTACAAAGCCCTTCATCATATGGCTCATTCCAAGACCCTCTTGAAATAGGTATATAGTCAAGTGATAAGAGCCATGAGCTCTGGAGTCACCTTGTTTGGATTCAAACTTGATTCTACCTCTAACTGTATGAATTTGGCCAACTTAATTACCCCTTTTCTGCCCTTGTTCCTTCATCCATAGATTGGGAATAGCAATTGTAGCTATATAGAATGTTATTAAAAAGTAAATAATTTATATAATGTACAGAGAAAAGTGCTTGGGTCATAGTGAATGTGATAAACTAGGCTATGTTTACATGATAAATTCTCAGCCTTTTCGATTCATATTCTCTACCCCAGGTTTGCTTCTACAATACTAAATGAGCCAGGCCTAGGAATGTGAGGCCCTTTCTTTGCAATGCTGTCTTTGACGTTGCCAGTCCTCCCCTGATGTGGCCTGGCTATGTCCTACTTTCTCTTTAGATCCCTGTGAAAAATTGTGAAGGATCTGAGATTTTACTCTATTTATAGTTAAGCAAGTTAGTTTGCCACAGTTTCATGGATATTGACTGAAAACAAAATTCTTGAGTTAGGGATAAAGAATGCTATTACTCATGGTAATAGCAGTTGCAGAGTTTCGGTTATGGTTTTGCTGGGTTCTCTAAGCACAGTCCCAACAGGGTGATGCAAAGAGGGTCAAGCAGCACCTGTACATGCAGTGGGTTACCTTACAGAAGGGCAACCCTGAATTTAGAGAAGCTGATTTCGATAATCGTCTGCCTTTTTTTCACCAAAGAAGACACTATATTCCAACACTATAGGAAAACCTGTCCTTTGTTCTGGAGTGAAACACTAGTCATGTCTTCCAAGGATATTCACAGTTCATATATCTGTGAAAAGATAGTTGAGGAAAAAGGTGCACAGTGTTTCTGCTAGCAAAAGTGCAAGAATGACATGGCACAATGATATCCTTATAGTCTCAGCTAGAATTCTTTCATTATGTTCTTCCTCAGGACAGGGTTATTGGACCATGTAGACTATAAGCTCCTCGAAGACAGATCTCTGTACTTCTTACTTATTCCTATGTCCAGCATAGATCTTTGAATATAGCAGTCACTAAAATTTTTTAATAAATTAGAGTCTAGTGTAAATGGTGTTATTTTTATTCATACTGTTATTATCATAAAGAGTTGGAGAATAAATTTTAAAAACACATCTCATTCGTATGAGCAACAACTTATAAATACTTTAGCATCATGCATACTTCATAAAAAATGTGTGCAAAGTATATATAGAAATCTATAAAATTATTTTAGTGAAGCAAAGAAAGATTTTGGTATACAAATCTAGATGCATAAAGATGGGAATATTACAGGCTTTCAATTGCAATGAGAAAACTACGATTTTATTTGCATCTTTGCAATTTAAGCTATATGCTCTCAGGTAAAAAGTGGAAGTCTTCATGACTTTTTATGCATTTATTCAACAACAATTTACTGACATGTAGTAGGTTCCAGGTTCTTTTTCACTCGTAATTGTCTCTATTAATCAACCCCTTTTATTAAGAGTGGTTATTTACAGCAAACCTGTAATTGATAAAAATAAATCAATTGCTATTTCTAAGCTCAGTGACCATGTAGGCAGAATGTTAGTGTCTTCATAGTAATGTATTTATACATAATAATGTGTTTATACATAATAATGCATTTATACATAATAATGTATATATTATATGTAATGTGATATATATGCTATATGAATCATATCATATTCATATAATTAAATATATTTCCACTCTTATAAAGAAGGAGTGATTCTCAGTACAAAATTTGGTATTAATGTTCGTCCTCAAAGCTAACCAAGGCAGATATTTATAAAACTCAAAAATCGTATAAGTTTGAATTATTTTAATAAAGGCTATAGCTGCACACAGCATTATTTCCCACTGTGGATACAGCCTCCTAAAAAAAATGTGATTAATTAATTATTTTACACTACACAGCTAAATGACAATGTTCAGTATTGGTGTAATAATAGGACCCCTGGACAAGACAGTCTCATTATCATTTCCAATAAAATAGCACTTCAGTATTCTGCAAGATTGCCATTACTGTCAAGGATCGTTGGGTGGTGTTTACAAATAGTTAACCAGCCCTCTTCACAGCTGTTCAAAACTGAGGGCTCATGAACACTTATGCAAGCACAGTAAAATCTTATAAGCACAGATGAGCAGGAAGAATGATAGTACACCAAATGCATAACAAATAAGAATTTTAATTCATGTCATCATGAAAACAATAAGAGATGAAGAAAGAGAGGACAGAGGCCTTGGGTGCCCAGAATTAGAGACTTAGCTTGGATCAACAGTGCCTGTCAGACTTAATGAAAATTGTTTATAAACAAAAATTTGGCATATTTTAAAGCTGAATATAAGACACACTGCTCAAGATTTTATTCTAGTTGTTTTGCTAATGTTCAAGGATATTCATAATTTAATCATTGCTTTGACAATGGGATATCTAAGGCCACAAGGCATTTAGATACTTGTATAATTAGTTTCTGGAATATTGGAAATTGCAGAATTACTGGACTACTTCAGTATAATTCCAATACTGGAATATTTCACACACCATATTTTAGGAACTATTTAATACTTTCCTAAGATATGATTTCTCAATTTATTTCTTTATTTTTTTACTCAATTTATTTTTGTGTGTGAAATACACAGACCAAAATTCTTAGGTAATCATACTTTTCTAGTAATCTATTATAAAAAGAATTGAGTGGCAAAATAGAAATTATTATTTTGTGATTTTAGAGCTAAGTTTAACCTCTTCACATTAGATAAAAGTGAGACAAAGTTAAGTCTTACCCAAAAACCCAAACATAGTAAGTGTTAGCTGAGGTTTTCTGTACCTTAGTCTATAGTTATATCTATCTGTCATTACTTCTTCAGAGAAAGGTCATTCTGTAAGTTAGAATCCAAAATGTAAAATTTGAGGAAATTAAACATATGAATCAATATGCCATAAACAAACCCAGCCTGGATATGGTCTCCAAAAAGCAAGGGATCTTAATATTTCAGAACTCCTAGTTCATAGATGGGGAAACAGTGGAAACAGTGTCAGACTTTACTTTTTGGGGCTCCAAAATCACTGCAGATGGTGATTGCAGCCATGAAATTAAAAGACACTTACTCCTTGGAAGGAAAGTTATGACCAACCTGGATAGCATATTCAAAAGCAGAGACATTACTTTGCCAACAAAGGTCTGTCTAGTCAAGGCTATGGCTTTTCCAGTAGTCACGTATGGATGTGAAAGTTGGACTGTGAAGAAAGCTGAGCGCCGAAGAATTGATGCTTTTGAACTCTGGTGTTGGAGAAGACTCTTGAGAGTCCCTTGGACTGCAAGGAGATCCAACCAGTCTATTCTGAAGGACATCAGTCCTAGGTGTTCTTTGGAAGGAATGATGCTAAAGCTGAAATTCCAGTACTTTGGCCACCTCATGCGAAGAGTTGACTCATTGGAAAAGATTCTGATGCTGGGAGGGAACGTGGGTGGGAGGAAAAGGGGACGACAGAGGATGAGATGGCTGGATGGCATCACCGACTCAATGGACGTGAGTCTGAGTGAACTCTGGGAGTTGGTGATGGACAGGGAGGCCTGACATGCTGCAGTTCATGGGGTCGCAAAGAGTCGGACACGACTGAGTGACTGAACTGAACTGAGCTGGAGTTCCTTTTCAAATTCATTTGATGACTGTGGCACATTCTTGTTGAGGAAGATTTAGTAGATGAGGTAGAACACTAAGATTTTATCTAGATATCTTAGAAATAATGACAGAAAAGTCTTAATTTTGAAGAGTATTAAGTAATATTTATCCAAATATTAGCTTTATTTTGCAGATTTTTTTTCTCAGTCACTATAATTATTTCTTTAATTTCATGAAAGGTAAATGGTAAGAATTAGCATACTTTTATAAGTAATTTTATTTAATTTTCATTGGCCAGAAAAAAATCAGTAGACTTTTCTCTGATCCTAAGGTAAGCCTCATTATGCATGCAAAGTAACCAATATTAATTTGTATTTTTAATAGTATATACAAATTGCAATGTTAACTCTAATGTCTTTAATACAATGAATTTATATAGTACTATCCAACTGTATCACTCTTTGGTACTTTACATGATGTCATTATTTTAATACCTTAACAGCCTGGTTTTGTAAAGAAAACACTATTGGCCTTCATCCTTCCCACAGAATGAAGTATAAATTTATATAAAAAATCCTTTCAAGTTTTTGTTCATGCATTTACCTCGTATGTTATAGTTCCTGCTAGTCTCCAAAACAAACATTCTGTTACATATAGGCAAAAGGATTTACTAAGTCCAAATAGTTAGGTTATTCAATTGTTCAACAAGCATGTATTGAAATGCAAAAGTTGTGTATAACATAACAATCATAACAGTGGCTAGATTATGTAAAATAACTTATATATCAATTAGACAGATATATAAATTTTCATTGATATTAACAGAGTATAATATTAAGTACAGTACTTACTATAATGCAAGTTATTTAATAGACACTGATGGAGATATGTGAACATGATATAGTTACTTCCTGAAACTACATTAATAGTCAATGAAAGCCTTAACCACATTAGAATGATAAATAAATATAATAAAACATAGTTTAATTAATAGCTTAATTTTTTGTGTATTTCTCTAGTAATACAAACTTTCCCCCCATCCTTCACCTTACCTTGGCTTCAGAGTTCTGAGTCTATATGATACTAATACTAATCAGAAAGAACAAAAAAAAGAAAAATTGAGGTAGTTATATTTAAAATTCAGAAAATGCAAACTTCAGAACAACAGTTATTTTACAACTGTATAATGAAAAATAGTTGGTTCTCCAAGAAGATCTAACAATCCTAAACGAATATACACCTAACAAAAGAGCATCAAAATACATGTTACATGGCAAAAACTGTTATGTGGCAAAAACTGATGAGAAACTCAAGAAAATATACAGATTCACTACTGTAATTAAAGATGCTAAACGCTGGGCTGGATGAAGCACAAGCGGAATCAAGATTGCTGGGAGAGAAATATCAATAACCTCAGATATGCAGATGACACCACCCTTATGGCAGAAAGTGAAGAAGAACTAAAGAGCCTCCTGATAAAAGTGAAAGAGGAGAGTGAAAAATTTGGCTTAAAACTCAACATTCAGAAAACTAAGATCATGGCATCCAATCCCATCATTTCATGGTAAATAGATGGGGAAACACTGGAAACAGTGACAGACTTTATTTTCTTGGGCTCCAAAATCACTGCAGATGGTGACTACAGCCATGAAATTAAAAGATGCTTACTCTTTGGAAGGAAAGTTATGACCAACCTAGATAGCATATTAAAAAGCAGGGACATTATTTTGTCAACAAAGGTCCATCTAGTCAAGGCTGTGGTTTTTCCAGTAGTCATGTACGGATGTGAGAGTTGGACTATAAAGAAAGCTGAGCGCTGAAGAATTGATGCTTTTGAACTGTGTTGTTGGAGAAGACTCTTGAGAGTCCCTAGGACTGCAAGGAGATCCAAGCAGTCCATCCTAAATGAGACCAGTCCTGAATGTTCATTGGAAGGACTGATGCTGAAGCTTAAACTCCAATACTTTGGCCACATGATATAAAGAACTGACTCATTTGAAAATACCCTGATGCTGTGAAAGTTGAAGGTGGAAGGAGAAGGGGACGACAGAGGATGAGATGGTTGGATGGCATCACCAACTCAACGGACATGAGTTTGAATAAACTCTGGGAACTGGTGATGAACAGGGAGGCCTGGCATGCTGCAGTCCATGGTGTCACAGAGAGTCGGATATGACTTAGTGACTGAACTGAACTGAACTGAATGCTTCTTTGTCAGTAATTGATAAGTAGGCAGAAAATCAGTAAATGTGCAGACAGAAAATCAACAAAGATATAGATGACCATGTAGATGGCAGTATCATTAAACTTGATCCAATTGATGTTTACAGAATACTCTATTCAGCAACAGCAAAATACATGCTCCTCTGAAGTCTGCATGGAACACTTGCCAACATAGAGTACAGTTTGGGCTGTAAAACATAACATAGTTGAAAAGAATATACATCATTCATAGTATACTTCACAGAATAATATCAAACAAGAAATTAGTTGGAACATTCCCAAATATTTGTAAGTTAAACAGCACACTTCTCCATAATGTATGGACCAAAGAAACCTTAAGAAAAAAAATTATATCTAAAGTCAGGAACAAGACAAGGGTGCCCACTTTCACCATTACTATTCAACATAGTTTTGGAAGTTTTGGCCACAGCAATCAGAGCAGAAAAAGAAATAAAAGGAATCTAAATTAGAAAAGAAGAAGTAAAACTCTCACTATTTGCAGATGACATGATCCTCTACATAGAAAACCCTAAAGACTCCACCAGAAAATTACTAGAACTAATCAATGACTATAGTAAAGTTGCAGGATATAAAATCAACACACAGAAATCCCTTGCATTCCTATACACTAATAATGAGAAAACAGAAAGAGAAATTAAGGAAACAATTCCATTCACCATTGCAATGGAAAGAATAAAATACTTAGGAATATATCTACCTAAAGAAACTAAAGACCTATATATAGAAAACTATAAAACACTGGTGAAAGAAATCAAAGAGGACACTAATAGATGGAGAAATATACCATGTTCATGGATTGGAAGAATCAATATAGTGAAAATGAGTATACTACCCAAAGCAATTTATAGATTCAATGCAATCCCTATCAAGCTACCAACAGTGTTCTTCACAGAGCTAGAACAAATAATTTCACAATTTGTATGGAAATACAAAAAACCTCAAATAGCCAAAGCGGTCTTGAGAAAGAAGAATGGAACTGGAGGAATCAACCTACCTGACTTCAGGCTCTACTACAAAGCTACAGTTATCAAGACAGTATGGTACTGGCACAAAGACAGAAATATAGATCAATGGAACAAAATAGAAAGCCCAG
>NW_011495027.1:777530-777739 GCF_000754665.1 Bison bison bison | reverse complement strand
ATGTCTCTGTTTTTCAATATGCTATCTAGGTTGGTCATAACTTCCCTTCAAAGGAGTAAGCGTCTTTTAATTTCATGGCTGCAATCACCATCTGCAGTGATTTTGGAGCCCCCAGAAATAAAGTCTGCCACTGTTTCCACTGTTTCCCCATCTATTTCCCATGAAGTGATGGGACCAGATGCCATGATCTTCATTTTCTGAATGTTGAG
>NW_011495027.1:772665-777268 GCF_000754665.1 Bison bison bison | reverse complement strand
ACCTCAAAACATACAAGCAACTCCTACAGCTCAACTCCAGAAAAATAAATGACCCAATCAAAAAATGGGCCAAAGATCTAAATAGACAGTTCTCCAAAGAAGACATACAGATGGCTAACAAACACATGAAAAGATGCTCAACATCACTCATTATCAGAGAAATGCAAATCAAAACCACTATGAGGTACCATTTCACACCAGTCAGAATGGCTGCCATCCAAAAGTCTACAAATAATAAATGCTGGAGAGGGTGTGGAGAAAAGGGAACCCTCTTACACTGTTGGTGGGAATGCAAACTAGGACAGCCACTATGGAGAACAGTGTGGAGATTCCTTAAAAAACTGGAAATAGAACTGCCTTATGACCCAGCAATCCCACTGCTGGGCATACACACTGAGGAAACCAGAAGGGAAAGAGACACGTGTACCCCAAATGTTCATCGCAGCACTGTTTATAATAGCCAGGACATGGAAGCAACCTAGATGTCCATCAGCAGATGAATGGATAAGAAAGCAGTGGTACATATACACAATGGAGTATTACTCAGCCATTAAAAAGAATACATTTGAATCAATTCTAATGAGGTGGATGAAACTGGAGCCTATTACACAGAGTGAAGTAAGCCAGAAGGAAAAACACCAATACAGTATACTAACGCATATATATGGAATTTAGAAAGATGGAAACAATAACCCTGTGTACGAGACAGCAAAAGAGACACTGAAATATAGAACAGTCTTATGGACTCTGTGGGAGAGGGAGAGGGTGGGAAGATTTGGGAGAATGGCATTGAAACATGTAAAATATCATGTATGAAATGAGATGCCAGTCCAGGTTCAATGCACGATACTGGATGCTTAGGGCTGGTGCACTGGGACGACCCAGAGGGATGGTATGGGGAGGGAGGAGGGAGGAGGGTTCAGGATGGGGAACACATGTATACCTGTGGTGGATTCATTTTGATATTTGGCAAAACTAATACAATTATGTAAAGTTTAAAAATAAAATAAAATTAATTTAAAAAAAAGAAAAAAAATTATAAAATACTTTGAAATAAGTGAAAATTAAAATGCAACTTATTAAAATTTGTGGGATACAGAGAAATGGTCCTGAAAGGAAACTAGCATTTTAAATGCATATATTAGAAACAGTTCAAGATCTAAGCTCAATAACTGAAACTTCTATCTTGGTACAAAAGAAAAATAAGTAACTTTTAAGCCTAAATTAAGCAGAGGATAAGAAACAATAAAAATTAGGCTGGAAATATATGAAATAAGGAACAGAAAAATAATAGACAAAATCAATGACATCAAAAACTGATTATTTGCAAATATCAACAAAACTGATAAACCTGAAGCATGGCTAACCAACAAAAACAAAAGGGAGAGAAATAAAAATTACCTACATAAGAAATGAAAAAAAAAAAAGTTTTCACTGCTAATCACATGGACATTAGGAGTATAATAAAGGAATCTTATTAACAACTCTATGTCCACAGATTTGCTTACTTAGACAACACAGACAAATCCTTTGAAGGATGCAACTATCAAACTCATACAAGGCAAATCAGATAATACAATAATCCTACGCCTATTTAAAATAATCTGTCAATAATTAATAACCTTCCAAAAGAGAAAGCACCAGGCCCAGAAATTTTCATGGGTGAACTCTACTACACATTTAAGGGATCAGTTCAGTTCAGTCACTCAGTCGTGTCTGACTCTTTGCGACCCCATGAATTGCAGTACGCCAGGCCTCCCTGTTCATCACCAACTTCTGGAGTTCACCCAAACCCAAGTCCATCGAGTCCGTGATGCCATACAGCCATCTCATCCTCTGAGGTCCCCTTTTCTTCCTGCCCCCAATCCCTCCCAGCATCAGAGTCTTTTCCAATGAGTCAACTCTTTGCATGAGGTGGCCAAAGTACTGGAGTTTCAGATTTAGCATCATTCCTTCCAAAGAACACCCAAGACTTTAGAATGGACTGGTTGGATCTCCTTGCAGTCCATGGGACTCTCAAGAGTCTTCTCCAACACCACAGTTCAAAAGCATCAATTCTTCAGCACTCAGCTTTCTTCAGAGTCCAACTCTCACATCCCTACATGACTACTGGAAAAACCATAGCCTTGACTAGACGGACCTTTGTTGGCAAAGTAATGTCTCTGTTTTTCAATATGCTATCTAGGTTGGTCATAACTTCCCTTCAAAGGAGTAAGCGTCTTTTAATTTCATGGCTGCAATCACCATCTGCAGTGATTTTGGAGCCCCCAGAAATAAAGTCTGCCACTGTTTCCACTGTTTCCCCATCTATTTCCCATGAAGTGATGGGACCAGATGCCATGATCTTCATTTTCTGAATGTTGAGCTTTAAGCCAACTTTTTCACTCTCCTCTTTCATTTTCATCAAGAGGCGTTTTAGTTCTTCTTCACTTTCTGCCATAAGGGTGGTGTCATCTGCATATCTGAGGTTATTGATATTTCTCCCTGCAATCATTAAAGGGATAATTTATACCATATCTCCACAATTTCTTCAAGAAAATATAAGCTATAGATAGCACTTCTTAACTTATTCTATGAGTCCAACATTATTCTGATAACAAAACCAAATGAAGAAAATATAAGGAAGAAAATCACAGAATAAGGTCTCCCATAAACATAAATATAACTATTCTAAACAAAATATTATCAAAAGAAAATAAATAATGACATACCACACACAAGTATGATTTATTCCAAATAAGGAATGCTGGTTTAACATTCAAAAATAAGTCAATAGAAAAAATAAAAAATTATGTTTTCTATGATATATGTCATGAGAAGCTGTGACTAACATTCACTCAGGGTAAAACTCTCAGCAAACCAATGAAAAAGACTTCCCACAGCTTACTTTAAAATAATCTAAAAAAACCTACATCACATGCAATATCAAAAAATTGGACTTGTCTAAGATCAAAAACGTGTCAAAGATGTTTTCTCTCATTCCTCCTGTTCAACATGATGTTAGAAGCTAGTTACAGCTAGTGCAATAAAACAAGAAAAGGAAGTGAAAGGGATGTAGATTTGAAAGGAAAAAAAAAAAAAAGAACCGTTTTAATTTTCAAATAACACAATCGCATATGCAGAAAATCCTAAAGAACCTGCTAACAACTTCCTGAAACTAATAAGTGAATACCATAAGATTGTTATAAGGTCAATAGACCAAGGCAATTTCTTAAATACCAGCAACGAACAATTATAATTGAATTAAAAGAAAAAGCAACATCGATAGCATCAAAGAGAGAAATCATGTGAGCACACAGTGAGATGAAACCTACTTTGCCAGCCGAATAATTTTTCAATTTTGAAAACTGAAAATAAAAGATAGATAAATGTCCCACATATAAGAATTCAAAATAATTTATGTAAATACTTACCCTCAAACAGTTAGAGGATAGTTTCCTGCTTTTTAAATGTAGACTGTGGGTAGTAACTTCTTTATAAAGTATGGAATGTAGGGGGCGGGGAGGTGGTTTCTTTATAGAAGAAACCTACTGCAACCCACGCGCTAAGTGCAGGCGGCTGCGAAAGCGTGGCCGAGAGGAGCTACCCCACGTTCGAGGTCAGGGGCAGAAGCCGGGAGGACCCCATACCCGAAGGGCGGCGGCTAAGAGGAGTTACCCCACGTCCAAGGTCAGGGGTAGCTGCCGAGAGTGCCAGACTGCGACGGCGCAGGAACGCAGAGAGGAGCTACCGCGCGTCGGAGATCAGGGCGGGCGGCCCAGAGGAGATACCCAGCGTCCGAGGTCAGGGGCGACGACGAGAGGAGTTACCCCGTGTCCGAGGTCAGGGGTGGGCGGGAGGAGCAACCCCATGTCCAAGGAGCTGTGGCTGCGCGAGCGCAGGAGGGCCTAGAGGAGCTATCCCACGTTGAAGGTCAGGAAGGGTGGCGGTGAGGAGATATCCCTCGTCCAAGGTAAGGAGCAATGGCTGCGCTTTGTTGGAGCAGCTGTGAAAAGATACTCCACGCCCAACGTAAGAGAAACCCAAGTAAGATGGTAGATGTTGCAAGAGGGCATCAGAGGGCAGACACACTGAAACCATATTCACATAAAACTAGTCAATCTAATCACACTAGGACCACAGCCTTGTCTAACTCAGTGAAACTAAGCCATGCCTGTGGGGCAACCCAAGATGGGCGGGTCATGGTGGAAAGATCTGACAGAATGTGGTCCACTGGAGAAGGGACTGGCAAACCACTTCAGTATTCTTGCCTTGAGAACCCCATGAAAAGTATGAAATGGCAAACTGATAGGATACTGAAAGAGAAACTCCCCAGGTCAGTAGGTGCCCAATATGCTACTGGAGATCAGTGGAGAAATAACTCCAGAAAGAATGAAGGGATGGAGCCAAAGCAAAAACAATACCCAGCTGTGGATGTGACTGGTGATAGAAGCAAGGTCCGATGCTGTAAAGAGCAATATTGCATAGGAACCTGGAATGTGAGGTTCATGAATCAAGGCAAATTGGAAGTGGTCAAACAAGAGATGGCAAGAGTGAATGTCGACATTCTAGGAATCAGCAAACTGAAATGGACTGGAATGGGTGAATTTAACTCAGATGACCA
>NW_011495027.1:771238-771650 GCF_000754665.1 Bison bison bison | reverse complement strand
GTGAACTTCCTGATGTTCAAGCTGGTTTTAGAAAAGGCAGAGGAACCAGAGATCAAATTGCCAACGTCCTCTGGATCATGGCAAAAGCAAGAGAGTTCCAGAAAAGCATCTATTTCTGCTTTATTGACTACGCCAAAGCCTTTGACTGTGTGGATCACAATCAACTGTGGAAAATTCTGAAAGAGATGGGAATACCAGACCACCTGATCTGCCTCTTGAGAAATTTGTATGAAGGTCAGGAAGCAAGAGTTAGAACTGGACATGGAACAACAGACTGGTTCCAAATAGGAAAAGAAATACGTCAAGGCTGTATATTATCAGCCTGCTTATTTAACTTATATGTAGATTACATCATGAGAAACGCTGGACTGGAAGAAACACAAGCTGGAATAAAGATTGCTGGGAGAAATAT
>NW_011495027.1:770441-771138 GCF_000754665.1 Bison bison bison | reverse complement strand
GTTGTGCCAAGAAAATGCACTGGTCATAGCAAACACCCTCTTCCAACAACACAAGAGAAGACTCTACACATGGACATCACCAGATGGTCAACACCAAAATCAGATTGATTATCTTCTTTGCAGCCAAAGATGGAGAAGCTCTATACAGTCAGCAAAAACAAGACCAGGAGCTGACTGTGGCTCAGACCATGAACTCCTTATTGCCAAATTCAGACTTAAATTGAAGAAAGTAGGGAAACCACTAGACCATTCAGGTATGAGCTAAATCAAATCCCTTATGATTATACAGTGGAAGTGAGAAATAGATTTAAGGGCCTAGATCTGATAGACAGAGTGCCTGATGAACTATGGAATGAGGTTCATGACATTGTACTGGTGACAGGGATCAAGACCATCCCCATGGAAAAGAAATGCAAAAAAGCGAAATGGCTGTCTGGGGAGGCCTTACAAATAGCTGTGAAAAGAAGAGAAGCAAAAAGCAAAGGAGAAAAGGAAAGATATAAGCATCTGACTGCAGAGTTCCAAAGAATAGCAAGAAGAGATAAGAAAGCCTTCCTCAGTGATCAGTGCAAAGAAGTAGAGGAAAACAACAGAATGGGAAAGACTAGAGATCTCTTCAAGAAAATTAGAGATACCAAGGGAACATTTCATGCAAAGATGGGCTCGATAAAGGACAGAAGTGATATGGATCTAACAG
>NW_011495027.1:769738-770317 GCF_000754665.1 Bison bison bison | reverse complement strand
TAAAAAGCCTCTTGATGAAAGTGAAAGTGGAGAGTGATAAAGTTGGCTTAAAGCTCAACATTCAGAAAACGAAGATCATGGCATCCAGTCCCATCACTTCATGGGAAATAGATGGGGAAACAGTGGAAACAGTGGCAGACTTTATTTTTCTGGGTTCCAAAATCACTGCAGATGGTGACTGCAGCCATGAAATTAAAAGACGCTTACTCCTTTGAAGGAAAGTTATGACCAACCTAGATAGCATATTCAAAAGCAGAGACATTACTTTGCCAACAAAGGTTCACTAGTCAAGGCTATGGTTTTTCCTGTGGTCATGTATGGATGTGAGAATTGGACTGTGAAGAAGGCTGAGTGCCGAAGAATTGATGCTTTTGAATTGTGGTGTTGGAGAAGACTCTTGAGAGTCCCTTTGACTGCAAGCAGATCCAACCAGTCCATGCTGAAGGAGATCAGCCCTGGGATTTCTTTGGAAGGAATGATGCTAAAGCTGAAACTCTAGGACTTTGGCCACCTCATGTGAAGAGTTGACTCATTGGAAAACACTCTGATGCTGGGAAGGATTGGGGGCAAGGAGGAAAA
>NW_011495027.1:754870-769638 GCF_000754665.1 Bison bison bison | reverse complement strand
AGATGGCTGGATGGCATCACTGACTCGATGGACGTGAGTCTGAGTGAACTCTGGGAGTTGGTGATGGATAGGGAGGCCTGGCATGCTGTGATTCATGGGGTTGCAAAGAGTCGGATACGACTGAGTGACTGATCTGATCTGATCTGAACAAACACAACCTCAGTCGTGTTCAAGGTTAAAATCAATGGTGAAAATTATATTGATTTGATGGTGATCATATGTACCCTTGAGATGATGTAATTAGAATAATACTTAACCTGTGTGGTCTTGCTCTGCAGAATCCATAACTTTAGTCTAATCATGAGAGAATAATAAGGGAATTATTAAGAAAAGCTTTACAAAATACCCAAACAGTACTTCTTAAAACTGTCAAAAGATTTTGAAAACAAGAAAAATCTGAGAAACTGTCACAGTCAAAAGAACCGAAGGATACACAAATGTTATATGCAATGTAAATTTTATATACTATGTTGGATGAGATTCTAAAACAGTAAAAGGACTTTAGGTGAAAACTACGGAAATTGAATAAAATCTAGACTTTAGTAATATTAATATCGATTCACAAATTGTGATAAACTATACTAGTCATTTTGTTCAGTTGGTCAGTTGTATCTGACTCTGTGGCCAAATGGACTGCAGCACACCAGGCTTCCCTGTCCTTCACCATCTCCCAGAGATTGCTCACAACTCATGTCCACTGAGTTGGTGATGCCATCCAAACATCTCATCCTCTCTCATCCCCTTCTCCTCCTGCCCTCAATCTTTCCCAGCAGCAGGGTCTTTTCCAGTGAGGCAGCTCTTAATCAGGTGGTCAAAGTTTTGGAGCTTCATCTTCAGCATCAGTCCTTTCAATGAATATTCAGGGTTGATTTCCTTTAGGATTGACTGTTTGATCTCCTTGTGGTCCAAGGGACTCTCAAGAGTCTTCAACACTACTGTTCAAAGCATCAGTTCTTTGGCACTCAGCCTGCTTTAAGGTCCAACTTTCATATCCATACATTCTATTGGAATAATCATATTTTAGACTATACAGACCTTTGTTGACAAAGTAATGTCTTTGCTTTTTAATATGCTATCTAGTTTTGTCATAGGTTTTACTAAAAGTAAAAAAGCTTATTTTAAAATCATTTGGTAGTACAGTATATAGTATTAGATTTCTCATTTAATTATGTACCCTCTCTGTGATAAGATTATACTTCTTGAAATACTGATGGTAAGCTTTGTTATATGACTTACTTTTACCAATGAAATATGAGTGCAAGTATAATAGTTAAGGACCCTACTGAGAAACACCCATGAGAGGACTCCCCTGACAAGTTCTTCTCTTGCATTAAAACAGCCATGCCCTGAATAGAGGCTCCTCTTTCACCTTGTAAGCTAGAATGAATGTTTCATAGAATTCAATCATAAGTGACTTAGTCTATATTCATCAGATAATAAGAATGAGAGACAAATCTTAGTTGTAGTAAGCCACTAAGTTTTTATCATATTAGAATCTCTTCACTGGTGGCTCACCAGTAAAGAGTCTGCTTGCAATGTGGGAGAGCATTTGATCCCTGGCTTGGGAAGATCCCTGGAGAAGGAAATGGCAACCCACCTCAGTATTCTTGCCTGGAGAATCCCATGGATGGAGGAGTAGGATGGCTACAGTCCATAGGGTCGTAAAGAGTCAGACATGACTGAACGACTTCATTTAGCAAAGATGGCTAATTAAGAAATGTGAATATATAAATAGTGTTCTGCTGAGACAGAAACACCAATATATATGCCACTGCATATGGACTGGGTAGTTGGTAGAGAAGGTATTTATTGCTAAATGGATAGAGGGCAACACGATATGCATGTGCACAAGTGGAAAACTATATAAGCGTTGCCTCAGGTAATTTAGAAGATAGGTAATGTACTGAATGAGATTTATAGGTGAATAAATTGGAAAACAGAAAGCTACTTGTGTGCTATTGCTACATTTGATAGATACTCTAAGAAAAATGAAGTCAAAAAAGAATTGGACAATTTACTAATAGGGATGGAAAATAATTTTTTTTTTGTTTCCCTCACTAAAATATAAAATTGGGAAATTTTAGAGACTGTGTGTTCTTAGTCACTCAGTCATGTCTGACTCTTTGAGACCCCATGGACTGTAGCCTACCAGGCTCATCTGTCCATGAGGATTCTCCAGGAAAGAATATTGGAGTGGATTATCATGTCCTCCTCCAGGGGATCTTCCCAACTCAGGGATCAAACCCAGGTCTTCCTCATTGCAGGTGAGTTCTTTACAGACTGAGCCAATTAGGAAATTTTAGAGACAGGGGGCAATTAAAACTCAGTTTCATGGCAAAACTCAATTTGGAGGGAGCCAAAATTTGCTGTTAAAATTAACAGTGATTAATGTGGCACCCAGTAAACTTCTCCAGCCAGGGAAAATGTCTAGTGAAAATAGATTTAGAGTGAGACTTTCCCATGGAATCCTGCCAAGTGTAAAATATTGACAGTCAAATCTAGAGAGAAAGGCATCTTACAAGGGGAGAGGTAGGGAAGAATGTATCCATGGGTGCTGTTATAAAAGAGATAAAAGTCATTTTATGCTTTTTGAGGGATTTATACCAGAACCCTAGTCAAAATAGATGTTAGTAGGGTTGCCCATGGGGTTACAAAGAGTCAGACACAACTGAGCAATTTTCACACACCAGGGTTGCCAGAGACTTCCCTGGTGGCTCAGATGGTAAAGCATCTGCCTACAATGTGGGAGACCTGGGTTCAATCCCTGGGGTTGGGAAGCTGTCCTGGAGAAGGGTTGCCAGAGTTAGTAAACAAAAATATAGGATGACTACTTAAATTTTAATTTCAGATGAAAAACAAACTAATTTTTTAGCAAAACTATGTCCCCTAACATATTGGGGACATACTTATACTAAAATATTTGTGGTTTTTCAAAATTAAAATCTAACAAAAGTCCTATATTTTATGTGGTAATTCCATTTGGGGATCCAAACTTCTATGGGTAGAAAACAGACTGAAAAATCTTCTGAGTCCCCAAGGAAGGCATATTCTTTAATATCTTCTTCAGACATAGCCAAGGAGGAAAATGAAAAGAATGTCCTTGAAAAAGTCAAACCCATCACAAGGACAGAATAGCTACTCCCAGGAAACAATACCTCTTCAACAATTACCCTGTTTTCCCCAATTACCGTGTGATCTACAGTAGAGGTCTTGTGAGCGAATTGTGCTTTCACATTTTTGAGGCAGCTTTGGTCTTGTGATGACGCTGGCATGTCTTGCGAGGGAGAGTAATTGATAAGCAGGAACTTAAATCATCATCACATGGTACTGCAAGTGTTCTTTTCCTCTGGTACAAGTTCAGCAGTATTCTAGCAAGGAGTTCCTCTTTCAGCTTGGCTTCCATGATAAAGAAAACACACGTGGTGGACGAGAAGTTATTTGCAGCTAACATGTCATATGGTGCTTCCCAGGTGGGGCAATAGTAAAGAATCTACTTGCCAGTGTAGGAGATGCAAAAGATGTGGGTTCAATCTCTGGGTCAGGAAGATTCACTGGAGGAGGAAATGGCAACTCGCTTCAGTATTTTTGCCTCAAAAACTCCATGGACAGAGAAGCCTGGTGGGCTTCAGTCCATGGAGTCACTAAGAGTCAGACTTGATTGAGAATGCACACACAAGATGTAATATGAACAACAACAACAACAAAATTTTTTGAGGAGTGGGTGGAGGGAGCAAGTCACTAGATTTTGCTTTTATTGTTTATTAATCCAATGAATGCAGGTACTAACAGGTTCTGGGAAAGCATTCACTCATTCTTTCTTTCTTATATACATTTCGGTCACAATGGAGATGTGATTTACCAGAGCTATCAGAGACCTTTACAAGGTAATCCAGGTTAAATGATTTGCCTGAGGTCATAAAATAAAGCCAACCTTGGATCCAGTTGTTTATTTGGCACTTCACATGGGCTTGGGGCTGCTCAAGACACTGAGAAGGATAAGAAAGAAAAACATGCCCTAACCACTGTTCTAGAAAGAAAGTTTTGTACCTGTAAAACACATACACACATTCCGCGTTGCTTGCGTGAAGCCCTTATAATGTGTGTGCTCAGTAGCTTGGTGGTGTCCAGCTCTTTGTGACCTCCTGGACTGTAGTCTGCCAGCCCATCTGTCCCTGGAATTTTTGAGGCAAGAATACTAGAGTGGGTTCATATTTCCTCCCCCAGGGGATCTTCCAGACCCAGGAATTGAACCTGTGTCTCCTGTACCTCTTGCATTGGGAGGTCAATTCTTTACCACTGCATGACCCAGGAAGCCAAAACCCTCACAATATGTCCCATTATTCCTTAGCCCCACTTCCCTCTCCCTCTAGCTGCTGTGTCACGCTTTCACCCAGTCAAGTATGCCTTGGATGCCTCTTCTTTCACACTTAAACACCACCAGTGAATTTTCTCTTTTCCAAGAGAAACTCTATCACCTGTTTTATAGTAACATATTTGTCATTCCTAACACAAAATTAAGGGATATAATTTTATAAATGCAACTTGGGACTGATATCCTAAGGATTTTGCCAAGATGCATAAAAGTATCCAATAAAAGCAAAACAAAAAATAAACTTGTTCTAATCAAATCATTTTGATTGTAAAGGATAAACATCCATTGAACATGCTCCAACAAAAAGAGGCAGGGGAAGTTTTTAAAAAGGATTTGAAAGAAGTAGAATGTGGACACATGGAAACTAACACATCTTAAAGCAATTACAAGAGCCTTACATCTTTCCGATCCAGCAAGTTTCTTGTTTCTTAGCATCTGTTTCACTTTGTTTGTCTACAGTTGAATTTTTCCTGCCCTACCATTTTGTTTATTCATAATTTCAGAGGTGACTTTAGTTTGCTATGCCTGGTGGCTCAGATGGTGAAGAATCTGCCTGCAGTGTGGGGGTCCTGGCTTTGATCCCTGGGTTGGGAAGATCCCCTGGAAAAGGGAATGGCTACCCACCCTAGTATTCTTGCCTGGACAGAAGAGCCTAGTGGGCTACAATCCATGGGATCTCAGAGTTGGATATCCCTGAACAACTAACACTTTTCAGGTTTTTACTTTTCTGTAATTCTGGTTCTGGCCAAAGTTTTAGTTTTGTTCAAAACTTGTTCAAGCCAGAGCCCTTTGCTTTCTGATCACAGTTTTTGTGCCTCTTTTTTCAGATAATTGAGAGGAAAATGGATTGACTATTGATTGAACCCCTATGGATAAGATATTCATTCTGGTCTAATTACCTGTAAACTTTGAACTGGAGTCACTTGATAAGTTGGATACCACTTCTAAGAGCTGGGAAAGAAAAAAAATGTTAGAAAGAATTGGGTATGGCTTCCTAGGTGGTACAGGTGGTAAAGAACCTGCCTGCCAATGCAGGAGATATAAGAGACTCACATTCCATGCCTAGGTCGAGACGATCTCCTGGAGGAGGGTACTGGCAACCCTTTCCAGTATTCTTGCCGGTTGAGTCTCATGGACAGAGAAGCCTGGAGGGCTATGATGCATAGTGTCACAAAGAGTTAGACAGGACTTAAGCTACATCACTGCACACAACACAGACATTTTAAACTAACAAGTTGTACATAAAGCATGGTCTCTAAAAGCAACACACACTTGAGTTTCTCTGTATATATTAATTATCCAGGGGACCTTCCCAACTCAGGGATCAAACCCAGGTCTTCAGGATTGCAGGCAGATTCTTTACTGTCTGAGCCACCAGGGAATCACGTTTATATGAATTAAGAATTTGAAAGGATTAAAACTTTGTTCAAGAGGGCCAACTGATACAAATATACTATATTTTGGCATTGTTCTGCTTCATATATAATATATTATATATATTAAACTTTGTATTAATTTAAATAACATATGATGTTGAGTTATTGAAATTTAAGAGTTAGTTGATGCAATTAGAGGCATTTTACTTATTAATTTCGCTTTGATCTAAATTGTTGGTGATTTGAAAATATTAATTTCTGAGTGAATTATAAAGATAGTTTTATTGCCTGAGTTTATCTATTTTTGTATAATTAGGACATAGTAATTTAGTTTATATCTTTTCTCTGTAATTGAGTTAACAATGTATACTGAAAATACAATCCTATTAGCTGATTTGAAAAAATGTCTACAATTAACTTTCTTATTAGGATTGATTAAATAAGAGTGACTTTCATCATACGTCTCTTGTCTTCTGAATTTCAATATGAAATATTACTCTTGAATATAACTCTTGAAAAAGAGTTAGCATTCACTGACAAAATCCCAGTGGTACAGTGAATCAGTGCAGTTCAGTTCAGTCACTCAGTTGTGTCTGACTCTTTGCGACCCCATGACTGCAACACGCCAGGCTTTCCCATCTATCACCAATTCCCAGAGCCTATTCAAACTCATGTCCATTGCGTTGGTGATGCCATCCAACCTTCTCATCCTCTGTCATCCCCTTCTCCTCCCTCCTTCAATCTTTCCCAACATCAGGGTCTTTTCCAATGAGTCAGTTCTTCACATCAGGTGGCTAAAGTATTGGAGTTTCAACTTTAGCATCAGTCCTTCCAGTGAATATTCAGGACTGATTTCCTTTATGATGGACTGGTTGGATCTACTTGCAGTCCAAGGGACTCTCAAGAGTCTTCTCCAACACCACAGTTCAAAAGCATCAATTCTTCGGTGCTTAGCTTTCTTTATAGTTCAACTCTCACATCCATACATGACTCCTGGAAAAACCATAGCCTTGACTAGATGGACCTTTGTTGGCAAAGTAATGTTTCTGCTTTTTAATATGCTCTCTAGGTTGATCATAGCTTTTCTTCCAAGGAAAAACTGTCTTTTAATTTCATGGCTGCAGTCACCATCTGCAGTGATTTTGGAGCCCCCCAAAATAAAGTCTGCCACTGTCTCCATAGTTTCCCCATCTATTTGCCATGAAGTGGAGGGACCAGGTGTCATGATCTTAGTTTTCAGAATGTTGAGTTTTAAGCCAACTTTTTCACTCTCCTGTTTCACTTTCATCAAGAGGCTCTTTAGTTCTTCACTTTCTGCCATAAGGGTGGTGTCATCTGCATATCTGAAGTTATTGATATTTCTCCCTGAAATCTTGATTCCAGTTTGTGCTTCATCCAGCCTGGCATTTTGCGTGATGTACTCTGCATATGAGTTAAATAAGTAGAGTGACAATGTGCAATCTTGACATACTCCTTTCCCAATTTGGAATCAGTCTGTTGTTCTATGTCCAGTTGTAACTGTTGCTTCTTGACCTGCATACAGACTTCTCAGGAGGCAGGTCTGGTGGTCTGGTATTGCCATCTCTTTAAGAATTTTCCACAGTTTGTTGTGATCCACACAGTCAAAAGCTTTGGCATAGTCAATAAAGCAAAAGTAGATGTTTTTCTGGAACTCTCTTGCTTTTTCAATGATCCAGTGAATGTTGGCAATTTGATCTCTGGTTCCTCTGCCTTTTTTAAATCCAGCTTGAACATCTGGAAGTTCCTGGTTCATAGACTGTTGAAGCCTGGCTTGGAGAATTTTCAGCATTACTTTGCTAGACTTCCCTGGTGGCTCAGATGGTAAAGCATCTGCCTACAATGTGGGAGACCGGGGTTCTATCCCTGGGTCGGGAAGATCCCCTGAAGAAGAAAATGGCAACCCACTCCAGTACTCTTGCTTGGAAAATTCCAAGGACACAGGGTCCCAAAGAGTTGGACACGACTGAGTGACTTCCCTTCGCTACTGTGTGAGATGAGTGCAATTGTGTGGTGTTTAAACATTCTTTGGCATTGCCTTTCTTTGGGATTGGAATGAAAACTGACCTTTTCCAGTCCTGTGGCCACTGCTGAGTTTTCCAAATTTGCTGGCATGAGTGAAGCACTTTCACAGCATCATCTTTTAGGGTTTGAAATAGCTCAACTGGAATTCCATCACCTCCATTAACTTTGTTCATAGTGCTGCTTCCTAATGCCCACTTGACTTCACATTCCAGGATGTCTGTCTCAAGTTGAGTGATCACACCATCGTAGTTATCTGGGTCACGAAGATCTTTTTTGTATAGTTCTTCTGTGTATTCTTGCCACCTCTTCTTAGCATCTTCTGCTTCTGTTGGGTCCATACCATTTTTGTCCTTTATTGTGCTCACCTTTGCATGAAGTGTTCCCTCAGTATGTCTACTTTTCTTGAAGAGATCTCTAGTATTTTCCATTCTTTTGTTTTCTGTATTCCTTTGCATTGATCCCTGAGGAAAGAGTTCATGATCTGAACCACAGTCAGCTCCCAGTCTTGTTTTTGCTGAATGTATAGAGCTTCTCCATCTTTGGCTGCAAAGAATATAAACAATCTGATTTCAGTATTGACCATCTGGTGACGTCCATGTGTAAAGTCTTCTCGTGAGTTGTTGGAAGACGGTGGTTGCTATGACCAGTGCGTTCTCTTGGCAAAACTCTATTAGCCTTTGCCCTGCTTCATTCTGTACTCCAAGGCCAAATTTGCCTGTTACTCCAGGTAGCTCTTGACGTCCCATTTTTTCATTCCAGTTCCCTATAATGAAAAGGACATCTTTTTTTGTGTGTTAATTCTTTGTGTGTTAGTTCTAGAAGGCCTTGTAGTTCTTCATGGAACCATTCAACTTCAGATTCTTCAGCATAGTAGGTTGGGGCATAGACTTGGATTACTGTGATACTGAGTGGTTTGCCTTGGAAATGAACAGAGATCATTCTGTCGTTTTTGAGATTGCATCCAAGTCCTGCATTCTGGACTCTTTTGTTGACTATGTTGGCTACTCCATTTCTTCTAAGGGATTCTTGTACAGTGAGTACACTTAAATTAATGGTAAGCTTAGAGAAATGAAATTTAAGTCCATAACATTTAGGAAATATGTGCATTAAAGAATAAGGAATTCATAAGTATTTTTACCTAGATATTCACTTCAGAAAATGTTGTTTTAAACATATGAAATAGATGCTTTTACATTGCCCTTATCAGTTGAACATATTCCATGTTACCTACATGAATGGAATGAGAAAATGTAAGTAATGTGGTAAACATAGTGCCTGGTAAATAATAACTCAACAATATCTTTTGTTATCTTGATCATCCTAATTATCTTCATTTTCATCATCATTCTGCTCTCTGAATGTGCAGCAGCATAACAAGGTAATTCAAGATAATGTATGTTTTGCATTATTTCATTGTTGACTATAAAAATATTTATTTTTTGAAAAATCTAATTTCTAAAGAATTCTATGAACTATTTTACAGATGAATGCAATTTTGAACCTGTATTTATATTGCATAAAACATACACCCAATTTCAAAATTTTTCCTTAGGTATAACAAAGTTGGTTCTCCTAAGCTCTTTATTTTCCCTTATGCCTCAAAATAATTTTGGAAAATCTTAAGATTTTAGATATTTGGTAGAAGATACAAAGGTTAAAACTGTCAGTCTCTTGCCAGCTGAAGATTTATTTCTACACAACCATGTATGTTAATCACTTTCTGATTCTGCATGATCAAAAAAGATTTCCTATTTTCTATTTGTGACTGAATTTTATAGAAAGAGTTATGAAATTCCTGTAGGTAGTATAATGGCATTCAAGTTATCTTCATTTGTTTCCAGTAATCTAGCATTTTCCATCACACATGCACACATAAAGACTCATACACACACAATTCCAGTTTATTAACATACACAACCTGGAAGAAGGATCATTTCAGAATACAGATCTAATTGAAATGCAATGACATATAAACAAAATGTCCACATAAGGGAGGATTGTCCACATAAGGGAGAAAAAGTTAGAAAAACTCACTTTTCAAAGTTATAAAATACTCAGAATTTTGATAATCACCAAAAATGTTCATCCCTAATTTCTTTTTAAAATGTCAAAGCTCTGCCTGCCTGCCAAGTCACTTCAGTCGTGTCCGACTCTGTGTGACCCCATGGACTGCAGCCCACCAGGCTTCTCTGTCCATGGGATTCTCCAGGCAAGAACACTGGAGTGTGTTGCCATCTCCTTCTCCAATGCATGAAAGTGGAAAGTGAAAGTGAAGTCACTCAGTCGTGTCTGACTCCTAGCAGCCCATGGACTGCAGCCTACCAGGCTCCTCCATCCATGGGATTTTCCGGGCAACAGTACTGGAGTGGGGTGCCATTGCCTTTATAAATACAAACTGGAAAAGTATATCCTTCTGTAATCAAATGAAACTAAAATAATAGCAAGCTTATAATGGAAATTTCAGGCAAGGTATATAATATGTACAGTGTATGCTATGTTGCTTCAGTCAGTTTTGACTCTTTGCAATCCTATGGACTGTAGTCCACAAGGCTCCTCTGTCCACAGGATTCTCCAGGCAAGAATCCTGCAGTGGGTTGCCACATCCTCCTCCAGGGTATCTTCCTGACCCAGGGATCAAACCTACATCTCTTAGGTCTACAGCATTGGCAGTAAGATTCTTTACCACCAGTACTGCTGTAGGATATCTGCAATTAAAACTCAGTCAAAGAATTAGGCTTGTATAAGATTAGAATGCCAGAAGATGATGTTCAAAGCAAATGAAATGATAGTCATCAGAGAAGGAAGTCAGATTGTATATTGCTTATTAAGAGTAAACATGTAAATATATACAGAGTGATAGAGGGCACAGTTTCCACATATGAATCAATAATTTGAAAATTGAAATTAATGCCAGATATTTAAGAACATTATATTTAATTTTAATTTCCACAGAAATGGATTTAAAGTTATTCAAACAAACAGAATATCTTTCAGAGCATGATCTATACAAAAACCTGAAATGCAGTCAAGCAAATCCAGTCAATAAGCAATATTTAAAATCACTGTATATTGAGTAACTCCCACATTTGTTTAAGTCCTCAGCTCTTTCATTATTTTAACACTTGTTCCAGAAGGAATTCTCAATTACTGTGAAATTACCAGCATATCAAAATGCTAGAGATAGGACACACAAGTTTATGAGAAACGAAAATAATGATGCTTTTCTAAAGAAGAACTTTTTGAGGATTTTGTTTTTCATTTCCTTTTTCATGAATCTCTAAGGTTTCCATTGAAATTTATATCATGTCAAAAATGAAAAACAAAATAGTATAACTGTTTTTTCCACCTCATAACTTTCACAAGCAAAACATTCATCTTCCTTACTAAAGAAAGAGAAGACAAGAGACACTGCCTTTCAAGTAATTCTTAATTTTTTCTTCATGACACTTTGCATCAGAGAAGACAGTAGATAGACTGTAATAGGGAAGATAAGGTGGGAGCTTCAAGTATTTTGATAGTCTATGAGAATAATCAATTATTCAAGTTTTATCACCCAACTCTTTGTAAACACAAAGTATTTTCAAGCATAGCTCCAATGACATTTTAGTTGAAAAGAGCCTGCTTTGGTTTGTTAAGCTTTCAATCTTGTTCCAAATGATTAAAAACCATACAAATCTCTTATAATGTCCCCTTTCTTGACCATAGATTTGAAGATTATTCTAGGAAATATTTGGAACTGGATGTCGATATGTGGTAGTAGACCACTGTAAGTAAGCATGTAAATAACACTATTTAAATGGAAAAGATACTCTATGAGCCAATTGGTTTGAGTCATTTAAATACATTACACTGTGCCTACCTCTTGATAATTATACCAATTAGACAGGAGAATCATTTATCATGGTGCCAATTAAGTGAATTCTACACTTTCTGGGACTTAAAAAAAAGTCTAAATTAGAGAGACCAAACAACTCCTGTGTTTATGGGCACTTTAGCTAAATCTTGATCATGTAACACGGCAATCATTTAACCAGGTTCTTACCCCATGTACTAGAGATATAGCTAGCCAGGGGTATATTTTATTCATTGTCTATTTTGCTGTTTAAATTTCAATGTAAAATTTTTAAGAAAAAAATCAGCCTGAAATCTTAATTTTAACTTTGTTTAAAAACTTATTTCAAAGAACATTTTCATTTTAGCTGATACTTGAATTTAGAGGTTAATTAATTGAATGATTCTTGGGTTGGTAGACATGTAATTATGATTGATTGGAAATGTGTGATTTTTAGTGACACATTTTTTCCTCAGAAGACACAGAAGTCTGAGTTGAATTAATTAACATTCAATAGTAATGCAAAGGAACTTTTTAAATGCTTATAATAAAAGTATTGCTGAAATCCTTTTAGCTAAAGACATCTTTGTAGCTGTTTTTTAAATTATGAAAATGAAATAACCCTTCTAAAGTGTCTTTGTAACATCTGATAAGGAAAGGAGATATTATTTAAGTAACTATTTTGCTAGTTTAATTATTTTTATTTAAATATTTTTGTTTATATATAGTTTTTTTTTAAATTATTTTAATCACTGTCTAAAGAAAAGGGTAAGAAATTCTACCTAGTTATTTTATGAGTGACTCTATGTGGTAAACCATTCAATGTAGGACAGGGTACAGCAAAGATATGGTAGAATGTGGCCTTTCACAACCCATCCTTTATTTATTTTTATTTAACTGGCCTTACAAAAGTATAACTATATAATGATAAAAACTATTCTGAGACAGAACAGTTTTGCTGAAATATCTCCAAGATGCTCTTCTGTGACCAATATCTTTATACAGAAATGTTTCATTAATCACATGAAATGAATCCCTCAAACTGTTTTAAGAATGTGCTTTGATCCTAAGTAGTCAATTAAGTGATTATTTCATACTCTAACTAGCTCTTTTTCTCACACTCAACTGTATAGTCATAAGGGATTTGAATTAGGTCATACCTGAATGGTGTAGTGGTTTTCTCCACTTTCTTTAATTTCAGTCTCAATAAGGAGTTCATGATCTGAGCTACAGTCAGCTCCCAGTCTTGTTTTTGCTGAATGTATAGAGCTTCTCCATCTTTGGCTGCAAAGAATATAATCAATCTGATTTCGGTGTTGTCCATCTGGTGATGTCCATGTGTAGAGTCTTCTCTTGTATTGTTGGAAGAGGGTGTTTGCTATAACCAGTGCATTCTCTTAGCAAAACTCTATTAGCCTTTGCCCTGCTTCATTCTGTACTCCAAGGCCAAATTTGCCTGTTACTCCAGGTGTTTCTTGACTTCCTACTTTTGCATTCCAGTCCCCTATAATGAAAAGGATGTCTTTTTTGGGTGTTAGTTCTAGAAGATCTTGTAGGTCTTCATAGAACTGTTCAATTTCAGCTTCTTCAGCATTACTGGTTGGGGCATAGACTTGGATTACCATGATATTGAATGGTTTGCTTTGGAAATGAACAGAGATCATTCTGTCATTTTTGAGATTGCATCCAACTACTGCATTTCAGACTCTTTTGTTGACCATGATAGCTACTCCATTTCTTCTAAGGGATTCCTGCCTGCAGTATTAGATGTAATGGTCATCTGAGTTAAATTCACCCATTCTAGTCCATCTTAGTTTGCTGACTCCTAGAATGTCGATGTTCACTACACCACTCAGGTATGACCTAAATCAAATCCCTTATGACTATACAGTGGAAGTGAGAAATAGATTTAAGGGACTAGATCTGATAGACAGAGTACCTGATGAACTATGGATGGAGGTTCATAACACTGTACAGGAGACAGGAATCAAGACCATCCCCAAGAAAAAGAAATGCAAAAAAGTAAAATGGCTGTCTGAGGAGGCCTTACAAATAGCTGTGAAAAGAAGGGAAACAAAAAGCAAAGGAGAAAAGGAAAGATATACCCATTTGAATGGAGAGTTCCCAAGAATAGCAAGGAGAGATAAGAAAGCCTTCCTCAGTGATCAGTGCAAAGAAGTAGAGGAAAACAACAGAATGGGAAAGACTAGAGATCTCTTCAAGAAAATTGGATATACCAAGGGAGTATTTCATGCAAAGATGGGCTCAATAAAGGACAGAAATGGTAGGGACCTAACAGAAGCAGAAGATATTAAGAAGAGGTGGCAAGAACACAGAAGAACTGTACAAAAAAGATCTTCACGACCAAGATAATCATGATGGTGTGATCACTCACCTAGAGCCAGATATCCTGGAATGTGAAGTCAAGTGGGTCTCAGGAAACATCACTATGAACAAAGCTAGTGGAGGTGATGGAATTCCAGTTGAGCTATTTCAAATCCTGAAAGATGATGCTGTGAAAGTACTGCACTCAATATCCCAGCCAATTTGGAAAACTCAGCTGTGGCCACAGGACTAGAAAAGGTCAGTTTTCATTCCAATCCCAAAGAAAGGCAATGCCAAAGAATGCTCAAACTAATGCAGAATTGCACTCATCCCTGGTGGCTCAGATGGTAAAGCATCTGTCTATCAATGTGGGAGACCTGGGTTCGATCCCTGGGTCGGGAAAATTCCCTGGAGAAGGAAATGGCAACCCACTCCAACACTCTTGCCTAGAAAATTCCATGGACGGAGAAGCCTGGTACAGGCTACTGTCCATGGGGTCGCAAAGAGTAGGACACGACTGAGTGATTTCACTTACTTTCATTCACTCACTAGTAAAGTAATGCTCAAAATTCTCCAAGCAAGGCTTCAGCAGTACATGAACCATGAACTTCCAGATATTCAAGCTGGTTTTAGAAAAGGTAGAGGAACCAGAGATCAAATTGCCAACATCTGCTGGATTATCAAGAAAGCAAGAGAGTTCCAGAAAAACATCTATTTCTGCTTTATTGACTATGCCAAAACCTTTGACTGTGTGGATCACAATAAACTGTGGAAAATTCTGAAAGTGATGGGAATACCAGACCACCTGACCTGCCTCTTG
>NW_011495027.1:741512-754770 GCF_000754665.1 Bison bison bison | reverse complement strand
AAAGTGATGGGAATACCAGACCACCTGACCTGCCTCTTGAGAAACCTGTATGCAGGTCAGGAAGCAACAGTTAGAACTGGGCATGGAACAACAGACTGGTTCAAAATAGGAAAAGGAGTACATCAAGGGTGTATATTGTCACGCAGCTCATTTAATTTATATGCCGAGTACTTCATGAGAAACGCTGGGCTGGAGGATACACAAGCTGAAATCTTGATTTCAGGATATTTCTGGGAGAAATATCAATAACCTCAGATATGCAGAGGACACCACCTTTATGGCAGAAAGTGAAGAGGAACTAAAGAGGCTCTTGATGAAAGTGAAAGAAGAGAGTGAAAATGTTGGCTTAAAGCTCAACATTCAGAAAACTAACATCATGGCATTCAGTCCCATCACTTCATGGCAAATAGATGGGGAAACAGTGGAAACAGTGGCTGACTTTGTTTTCTGGGTTCCAAAATCACTGCAGAAGATGATTGCAGCCATGAAATTAAAAGACACTTACCCCTTGGAAGAAAAGTTATGACCAACCTAGATAACATATTGAAAAACAGAAACGTTACTTTGTCAACAAAGGTCTGTCTTGTCAAGGCTATGGTTTTTCCAGTGGTCATGTATGGATGTGAGAGTTGGACTATAAAGAAAGCTGAGCATTGAAGAATTGATGCTTTTGAACTGTGGTGTTGGAGATGACTCTTGAGAGTCCCTTGGACTGCAAGGAGATCCAGCCAGTCCATCTTAATGCAGATCGATCCTGAATATTCATTGGAAGGACTGATGTTGAAGCTGAAACTCCAATACTTTGGCCACCTGATGGCAAAAGCTGACTCATTTGAAAAGATCCTGATGCTGGGAAAGATTGAGGGCAGGAGGAGAAGGGGACGACAGAGGATGACATGGTTGGATGGCATCACTGCCTCGATGCACATGAGTTTGGGTGGACTCTGGGAGTTGGTGATGGACAGGGAGGCCTGGTGTGCTGCAGTTCATGGGGTTGCAAAGAGTTGGACATGACTGAATGACTGAACTGAACTGAACTAGCTCTTTTTAGTATCTTGCAAATCAACACTCTAAGTATCAGTGTAGTGATTTTACTGAGAATATTATACTGTTAGATAGATTCTGATGATATAGAAGAGTTCTTATATATTTTTGCAATGTAATAAAATAGTATTCATAGGCTGGGGAGAGATAAGAAGTAGCATCCTGAATGAATTTGAAGAGACGTATATGATGAACCAAGCTTCCCCAGTATCTCAGCATTAAAGAATCTGCCTGCCGTACAGGAGACCCAAGTTTGATCCCTAGGTCAGGAAGATCCCCTGGAGAAAGAAATGCCAAACCATTCCAGTATTATTGCCTGGAGAATCCCATGGACAGAGGAACCTGGCAGGCTGCAGTCCATAGCGTCACAAAGAGTCAAACATGACTGAAGCAACTGAACACAGCACAGCACCCATATAATAAACAGGTATAAGAATATTTCTTGGCTATTATAAACCAAGACATGGAAGCAACCTAGATGTCCATCAGCAGATGAATGGATAAGAAAGCTGTGGTACATATACACAATGGAGTATTACTCAGCCATTAAAAAGAATACATTTGAATCAGTTCTGATGAGGTGGATAAAACTGGAGCCTATTATACAGAGTGAAGTAAGCCAGAAGGAAAAACATAAATACAGTATACTAACGCATATATATGGAATTTAGAAAGATGGTAACAATAACCCGGTGTACGAGACAGCAAAAGAGACACTGGTGTATAGAACAGTCTTATGGACTCTGTGGGAGAGGGAGAGGGTGGGAAGATTTGGGAGAATGGCAATGAAACATGTAAAATATCATGTAGGAAACGAGTTGCCAGTCCAGGTTCGATGCATGACGCTGGATGCTTGGGGCTGGTGTACTGGGACGGCCCAGAGGGATGGTATGGGGAGGGAGGAGGGAGGAAGGTTCGGGATGGGGAACACATGTATACCTGTGGCGGATTCATTTTGATATTTGGCAAAACTAATACAATTATGTAAAGTTTAAAAATAAAATAAAATTAGAGAAAAAAAAAAGAATATTTCTTTATTTCTTTTATAAATAAAGTTGGAAGAGCTGACTATGCATCATACTAACTGATGAAATATCTGAAGAAATAACTGTTGCACAAGAGTCGAAATAATCAAATAAATAGCTTTTAATCTTGTCAATAAAATCAATTCTAAAGTTATATACAAACAAATTAGTTTATCTGCAAAGGTGAGAGAGAACTATGGCTAAGTAGGTGTGCTCAGTAGTGTCTGACTGTGCAACCTCATGGGCTGTAGCCCACCAGGTTCCCCTGTCCATGGATTTTTCCAGGAAAGGATACAGGAGTGGGTTGACATTACCTAGTCCAGGGAATCTTCCTAACCAAGGGCTCAAACCCTGACTGTTGCATCTCTGGCACTGGCGGGCTGATTGTTTACCACTTGTGCAACATGAGTGCTAAGTATGAAAGACTTACATTAGCTTTTAATCAATGTAATACAGTTTAACATGTACTTGAGGATCTATTATGTGCAAAATATTGTCCTGAGGACTTAAGGGAGTATAACATGAACTTGAGATACCTTCTACCCATAGCAGTATAAAGCCTCAGAACTGGGATAGAAAAAGTCCAGGTGGGGATATATTAAATTATAGAAGAGGAGGTGTGCCAAAGTACAGAATGGTGCACGAGTGTCTCTCAGGAGAAACGATCATCTTAGGTTGTTAGGAGAGGTGAAGAAAAATATCCAAAGTAAGTAGATTTCTGCTTGTAAATCCATTTATTCATAGCCAAGAATAGAAAACGTTTGGAACATGATGAGGGAATAGCACTTGTTGAAATGTAATGTGAATGGTAGATAGAAGCAGGGAAGAGGCAGGGACGATAGATTGGGGTTGTTAAGCAGGAGAGTCTGGAGCCCCAGGTTGAGAAGCACTAGCCAGAGAAAGTGACACTGCCTCTTCCAACATGAAACTGGGTGCACTAGAAGATTCTATGAGATATTCATGTTGAGGGACCGTATGGGGGACCTGATGTGGCCTTTAAGGAAGTCATTTATTCACCAGTCATTCAGTGAGCCCTGTTATGTGCCAGAATTATTTTAATTGTGAAATGTGTGTCATGCCTGCTGTTTACAGGTATGAAAAGTAAAGTATTAGCCCTCAGGTAGTTAGAAAATAAATGAGATAGGCATACACATGAGGAGGAAGATAAAGTGCAGTGTAAACACTGTTAGAATATGACTGGAAGCAAAATGGTTATCTACTGTTGTGTAGGACGAGACTCCCCAAACGTGATGTCATTGGATGAATGCTCTCCTCCAATTTATATGTTGTAGTATTACCTCCTACCCCACCTCCCAGAAACTCAGAATTTGACTAGGTTTCAAATAAAGCCTCCAAAGGAGCAATTAAGGTAAAATAAGGTCATACTTGTGGACCCTTATCCAATAAAATAAGAGTTTTTATAAGATGAAAAGTTTAGGGCATGGACATATGGAAAGACCATGCGAAGATGTAGAGAAGCCAGGGAAAGAAGGCTGAGAAGAATTCAGCCCTGCCAATGATTTAATCTCAGGCTTCTATTTTCTCACAGAATTGTGAGAAAATAAATTTACGTTGTTTAAGCCACCTTGTCTGTGCTATCTGGTTATGGTAGGCCCAGATAATAAGTACAAGTGGCTTAAAGCAGTAACACTCAGTTTGCTCTTGAAGCTAGGCATTGACAAGATCAATTACCAAGTTCTCACTTGTGGCTTCTCATATACTTGTACCACGTGGTCTCTCTCCCTCTCTCCCTTCATCCCTCCTCCCTCCCTCTCTCCTTGTGCCACTCCACTCTCAGAGCAGCCAGGACTCTTACATGGCAGTGGAAGGTCCCCATAGCAAATGTCCTATGGGAAGTCAAAGTCCCATGGTCTTTTCTAACCTAATCTTAGAAGTCAACAGATTCACTTCTCCTGAGATGTATTTGCAAAGGCAATCACAAAATCTCTCACAGATTTAAGGGAAGGGATATGTACCTTCTGTGGTGGTGAACATATTGTCAAAGTATGTGCAAATGTGTTTTAAGACCATTACTGTCTGGATAAAAATTGCTTACATTCTTCCCACATGTAATACACCCTTAATACACCCTTTCCCAGGATCTCACTAAAGTCTCATCTCTTATGGCATCAAGTTCAAACTTGAGGTCCAGGGTCTCATCATTTAAATCAGGTTTGGGTGTAAATGAGGTCTGTGATACAGTTGGATATATAGCTCCTTGAAACACTTTCTACTAAACCCAAAGCCCTATGACATAAAGATATGACTTATTTGCACTTCCCACTATAAATCCAAAATACCATAGTGGCAAAACAAGCGAAGGATAATTGAAAAAAAAAAAAAAAAAGTGAAAGTGCGAGTCACATCTGACACTTTGCAACCCCATGGACTGTAGCCCACCAGATGCCTCTGTCCTTGGGATTTCCCAGGCAAGAATACTGGAGTGGGTAGCCATTCCCTTCTCCAGGGGATCTTCCTGACCCAGAGATTGAACCCAGGTCTCTCACATTGTAGGCATATCCTTTATCTTCTTACTCTCCATGGCTCTCGGATCTGTCTTCTGATATCTCAGTTCTGCAAATTGACCTATCCTTCTTCTTCCATAACATGTAGCCTATGCTTCCATGATATGTAGCTGAGTTTTTTTCTCAGCCTTCTTGCTTGAATGAGTGTGGGGGTGCAAAAATTCCTTTTTATTTTGCAGTGTTTCTGCTCTTACAGTCTAAGCTGACAGTGTTACTCTATGTACAATATAAATCTTAAATATTGGGTTTTCACCATTATACAAAACCCATATACATATAATACCAGAGGGGTGACTCATCTGAAGGCTGGAGGATCTGCTCCCAAGAAGGTTCACTGTCAGTTCGAAAGTGCAGTCATGACGAAGGTTGGGAGCTTCAGTGCCTCTCACCATGTGCCAGTCCACATGGCCTGAGCTTCCTTGGCTTGATTTCAAGCTTGATGATTTCACTAGAGAGAGACCCTTTTAACACCTAGCCTCAGAAGTTACATTGCTTTGTCTCTGCCATTATTTTTGATGGATGATGACTGAGACTTAGAAATACTATTTAATTTGTTATTTAATTACTGAAGTTGACTCTACTATGGTAATTCTTAGAGTATGTTCAAATGCTGATGGAATTAAATCTATATAGATATGGATATGAATGTGTTCTAAGAAACATGGATAACTCCAAGAATAAAGTTCTTGTATTGGCGAAAGGGGTTGTGATCCAGTATACTATTGGAGAATTTAGACATATTAACAGAGTAAATTTGTTAGTTGTAACAGGTGGAGAGATGAAATTTATGGGTCTAGATGGAGATAATTCAGTAGATTTGGTATTGACAAGGTGAAGTTTCTATATTATGATTGCTTCCATTTTCTCAGTGAAATAAGAGGCTATGCCATCAGCTGAGGCATGGTTTGCAAAGTTTGACCGTTTATCTATTATGATATAGTCAGGTTTGAGAGTGGAGACTTGGACAGTAAGAGGATGGTTTGGCAGGACTCAAGATCCACTTGAGGTTTGTGGTTAGGAATTTATCTGAGAGTAGCCAGCAGAGTTGAAGATTTTTCTCCAGCCATAAACCATTGTTGGATTTACATGCAAAGTAGGAGGACAGTTTAGATTTAATTAGGGTTGGAATTTTCCAGACAATTATGGAAAAAGGAAGGAAGGGAAGTAGAGTGGAGAAATGTATAAATGAATAATCTTAGTGATTAGCCTCAATCTAAGTAAAAGTAAAATGGGAAATGACACATGAGACATGATGGAGGGCAAAGGTCCCAGTGTAGTGAAAAAATGTTTGCAATAAAGTAAAATAAACTTCATAGTTATATATCTAACCAAAGAGGTCAGTGAGTGTCTGTAATGTCAGTACCTGAAATTTACTTCTTATTATTTCTTAATTAAAGCATGCAGTTTTGAGGGGGAGCTCTTTTTCTCCCTCTACATGCAGGAAGTATGGGAGAACTAACACCCTCATGAGCAGACTTCAACCAAAGACTAATGGTGGGTGGCATTTAAATACTCCAACTTCCTCTCCCCTTTGGTGAGACAAATCTGAAACAGGTTTGACATCATTTCCGAGATCTCCCCAGTTGAATTCATCTTCACTTACTTTGGTGGCAACCTTCTTGATAGTACATGTTAAATTGACTCTATCCCTTCCCTGTTCTTACTTCCTCACTCTCTTACTGGTGTTTCCTGAGATCATCCCACTAATAAACTAGTCATACTCAAACACTCATCTCAAAGCCTGCTTCTGGGGGTACCCAACTAAGAAAACCTTAGATCTCTAGAAAGCTTTTACTCAGCACCTCCTTTGAGCTTCTATCATAGCACTTATCAAGACACACTTTTGTTATCTTACCTGTCTTTCTCCCCTTTAGCCAGTGTTACCCAAGGGAAGAAAAAAAAAAAAAAAACAAGTTTCTACCTTTGTAGTACCTTCTCTTATCCCAGTTCCTGTTATGTAGTAGGGTCAAATTACATATTTAGTAAATTTAGTTAGAAGTTCAGTAAAAAAAAAAAAATCAATGATTTTACTGACCAAGGATTTGAAATACCTTTTAAATCAGAGAGACAAAGTTTAGATTGAGTTTGATATGTCATGAATGCTAATTTTAATTCTTGAAAATTGATGATCTACAGTAGTGAGAGTGTCGAATATAAAATTTTGGTTAGCCAACCACAATCTACCATTATTTCTAAACTGTTACATTTGAGGGAGTTGAACAATATGATATTGTCTCTTAAGACATGTGTTTGACAAAGTTAGGGAGTTTTGAAGTTGAAAATTTAACACTTGTTCCTGAGGTCTTTATGAATTGTTTTAGTTTCAGCAATAAAGAAATAACTATGAGAAATTTTCTTTTTCTATTTTTACATCACAAGTACCTTATATCATATATATATTTATATATATACAGTATATATAAATATATTTCTATATCTATATTTGTTATATCATAAGTTCAAGAGCTGAATAACTATTCATAGAATAAATATTTTTGAGACAAGAAATTATCATTTTAAAGTGGTTTATTGCTGAGACTAGATTAAGCTGATTTTTAAACTGAAAACCAAGAGCATAGTAATAAATCTCTTTAAATTTTTAACATTGTGGTTTGGCTATCACCTAAGTAACTGCTATTTATATACTTGCTTGCTACTACTAATTACTTTATAAAGTTCAATTACTATAATGGCTAAATATCACAATCAGTGTGTAACTCAACCACAAGTCATAGTAGCTGTGATATGGATATATGTGTGAGGAAGCTCATTTACATTTTCAAATCTCAACAACTGCTCAAGTGTCTGCTTTCTAGCAATTAGGCAGCTGCTACTTAAAATCATAGAGGCAAACTCTGGTTTGGTTTGGTTTGGAAACTAAGTGTTGTCTGGTGTGGCTTTTTGATACTTTGCAGTGTACTAATGAAGCCACTTTGCTTCATGCTGTTATATCACTGCTTCCCGGCATCCTTTTCCCTTCAGCTGGCTATTGCATTATTTCATGTATTTTCTTTTCATCCTTTTTCTTATTCACAGGCTTTGGCTTTGAATAGTTTCAAAATTCCCTTTTCAAGAATTAGTTCACAGCCTTTAAAACTTACAGCTATGGCGCCTGACCTGAAATACATTGGATAATTTATTACCAAAATCTATGGAGAAGGCAATGGCACCCCACTCCAGTACTCTTGCCTGGAAAATCCCATGGATGGAGGAGCCTGGTAGGCTGCAGTCCATGCTAAGGGTCGGACACAACCGAGCGACTTCACTTTCACTTTTCACTTTCATGCATTGGAGAAGGAAATGGCAACCCACTCCAGTGTTCTTGCCTGGAGAATCCCAGGGATGGGGGAGCCTGGTGGGCTGCCATCTATGGGGTCGCATAGAGTCGGACACAACTGAAGTGACTTAGCAGCAGCAGCATGTGTGAAATATGTAGGAGTTCTATTTGAATTTCCTAAACAGTTGGGGAATAAGTTTCCTGGAGGGCACGAGGTTACTCAGGTGGCAACTTGCTTGATAGTACACGTTAAATTGACTGTCTTTCTCTTGCTTTTTCGATGATCCAGCAGATGTTGGCAATTTGATCTCTGGTTCCTCTGCCTTTTCTAAATCCAGCTTGAACATCTGGGAGTTTGCAGTTCACGAACTGTTGAAGCCTTGCTTGGAGAATTTTGAGCATTACTTTGCTAGTGTGTGAGATGAGTGCAATTGTGCGGTAGTTGAACATTCTTTGGCATTGCCTTTCTTTGGGATTGAAATGAAAACTGACCTTTTCCAGTTCTGTGTCACTGCTGAGTTTTCCAGATTTGCTGGCGTATTGAGTGTAGCACTTTCACAGCATTATCTTTTAGGATTTGAAATAGGTTAACTAGAATTCCATCACCTCCACTAGCTTTGCTTCCTAATGTGCACTTGACTCTTCGTTCCAGGATATCTGGTTCTAGGTTAGTGATTACACCGTCATCATTATCTGGGTTATGAATATCTTTTTTGCATAGTTCTCCTGTATGTATTCTTGCCATATTTATTAAATACTATAAATATGTGAAGTACTGTTCTAGGTTCTGAGGACTCAAAGCTGAATAAGATGTGGCTCCTTCCCTTACTGTTGAGCTCCCTTTCAGTTATGGAAGAGAGGAGAAATGAGTAACTTAATTATCTGGTATTAGGTTGATAGGTGCTGTGATGGGAAATTTACAGAGTGCCACTTCAGTAAAACAGAATTCAAAACATTAGAGCTTCTGTGGAGATGTTGACTGGAGAAGATTTACCAGACAATATGATAGCTTGATTTGAATGCTAAAATTGGAATAAGATTTGGCAAATGAATAAGGAGAAGGCAATGGCACCCCACTCCAGTACTCTTGCCTGGAGAATCCCATGGACAGAGGAGCCTGGTGGGCTGCAGTCCATGGGGTCGCTAAGAGTTGGACACGACTGAGCGACTTCCCTTTCACTTTTCACTTTCATGCATTGGAAAAAGAAATGGCAACCCACTCCAGTGTTCTTGCCTGGAGAATCCCAGGGACGGGGGAGCCTGGTGGGCTTCCGTCTATGGGGTCGCACAGAGTCGGACACGACTGAAGCGACTTAGCAGCAAGGTGTTTTTACATTTCAATTAGAATACTAGTGTGTGTAAATGTATGAAGCTTAAAACAAAAGAACATGTTTTGTTCTTTGGCTAAAGAAAAGGGGGAACAGATGTTACAAAGCAACAGAGATAAGAATAAGTCAGTTAATGAAAGATATTCATTTCTAAGCTTAGGTGTTTAACTTTTATCTTCAAAAAATATAAAGTCAGGATACTATGTTTGGAAATGAGATAATAACTTTAGTTTTATTTTTAAAATTACCCTGTATTGATAGAATGAAAATAAGTTTTAAAATATTAACTCATACAAGTGTAGTATATACAAAAAATTTAAAATAATCACTTATAGGATTAATATAAAATAATTCTCAAGTCATTACAAAACAAAGCAGAAAAGAAAGTTCCAGCAATAATCTAAAAGCAGTGAAGTTGGGATAAAGGAATAGTGTGAAATATTAAAATCATGAAAAATAAAGTATAATAGAAGCAAATTCAATTGAAGATAAATGTGTTAAATCTTACTACTTAAAATCATTTAGACTACAAAATGACAAAAATATATAAAGACCTAAAATTAAATAGCACAAGCAAAATAAAAATAATGTGATATGAGAAAAATTAAAAAGTAATATCAATTTTATACTAATTATCATGGTCATTATCAACATCATTATATCCATCTATTAATTCTATGGTCCTGCCAAGAGTTTGCTGGTCTCTAGTGTGCTGTTGAACCCCTGCATTGAACTTTTTAGTTCAGTTGTTTTATTCTTCAGCTCTGTGATTTCTGATTTGTATTTTCTTATATATTCTGTTTATTTGTTGAAATTATCACATTGTTCATGCATTTTTCTTCTGACCTCTGTGAGCATCTTTAGGACCATTAGTTTGAACTCTTTACCAGGTAAGCCTCTTGTCTTCTTTTCATTTATGTCTGTTTCTGGAGTTCTATCTTGACTCTTTGCATTGGTTTATATTCATTAGATAAGAGTCACCTTTCCCAGTCTTGAAGAGTGGTCTTGTGTTGAAGATAAAACAGATTGTTCAGCCTGGCTCTAGCTCTTGATGATTTCTAGAAACATACAATCTACCAACACTGACTCATGGAAATATATAAAATCTTAACAGACTAATTACTACTAAGGAGATTAAATTATTAATCCAAAAACTCCCAAGAAAGGAAAATGCAGGAAGAGATGGCTTCATTGGTGAATTTTATCAAAATTTAAAGACAATGAATATCAATTCTTCTCAAACACTTCCAAAACAACAAAAGAGAAGGGAATTCTTCCAAACATATTTCACGAGGCTAGAATTTCCTGATACCAAAACCAGACAAGGATGCATAACAAAATAAAATTACAAATCGATATTATTAATGAACATAGATGGAAAATTTTCAGTGAAATACTAGCAAACAAAATTAATTCAACAATACATCAAAAAGGATCATAAACCATAATCAAGTAGGATTTATTCTAGTGATGTAAGTATGGTTTGTCATCTGCAAATCAGTGTGATATACCACAATAGTAAAATGAAGAACAAAAATATCATAGGTTCATTTCAATAATACAGAAAAAAAAAAAAAAACATTTCACAAGAATTCAACATCCATTTATGATTAAAAAAAATTCTCCACAAGTGTTTACAGAGGTTACATCCCTCAACAGAACCTACCTGCCGGCGCAGGAGACGTAACTAACACGGGCCAATCCTTGGGTCAGGAAGATCCCCTGGAGGGAAGTGTGGCAACCCACTCCAGTATTCTTACTCCCATGGACAGAGGAGCCTGGCAGACTATAGTCCATAGAGTCACACAGAATCAGACATGACTGAAGCAACTTAGTGTACATGCACTTAGCCCAACATAGTAAAGACTATATGTGACAAGCCTACTGCAACATCATACTCAATGGTCAAAGCCAATAATGCCCATTCTTACCACTTGTATTCAATATGGTGCTGAAAGTTCTAGCCAGAACAATTCAGCAAAAAAAAAAGAAATAAAAGACATCCAATTTTGAAAGAAGAATTAAAATTGTCTCCAATTGTTTATAACATGATATTATGTAGAAACCCCCAACAACCCCACCAAAAAAACTGTTAGACTAATAAATGAGTTCAAGAAAGTTGCAGAACACAAAATCTATATACATTAATCACTTGAACTTCTAAACACTAACAACAAAGTCTCAGAAAGACAAATTAAGAACACAGTCCCATTGACAATTACTCCAAAAAGAACAAAATACTTAGGGATAAACTTATCCAAGGAAGTGAAAGATGTATACACCCAAATCTATAAGACAATGATGAAAGGAATTGAAAAATACACAAATAAATTGAAAAATATCCACACTCATGGACTGGAAGAATTAATATTATTCACATGTTTCTTCTACCTAAAGTGGTTTACAGATCAATGTAATCACTATCAAAATTCTAAAGTCATTTTTCACAGAAATGGAAAAAAAAATCCTAAAATGTGTATGGAAACTAAAACACCTTGAATTCCCAAAGTAATCTTGAAAAGGAGAAAAGCAAACCTGAAGATACCATACTTTTGATTTTGAACTATTTTAGAAATCTGTAGTAATCCAAACAATATGGTATGGGCATAAAAATAGACACCTAATCAATAGAAGAACAGTGAGCCCAGAAATAAACACATGCATTCACAGTCTGTTATTTAAGACACATGAGCCAAGAGTATGAAATAGAAGAAAAGATAATCTCTTCAATAGGTGGTATTAGGAAAACTGGACAGCCACAGGCAAAAAAATTTAAAGTGTATCCATATCTTACACCATGTGCAAAAATCAACTCAAAATATGTTAAATACTTCAGTCTAAGACCACAAATCATAAAGCTCCTAGATGAAAAATTTAGGTTATGCTCCTTGACATCAATCTTGCCAATATATTTTTTTAAATTTAACAACAAAATCACAAATAACAAAAACAAATATAAACAAGTAGGACTGTATATATCCAACTAAAGACTTCTGCATAGTAAAAAAACAAAACAAAACAAACAAAAAAAGCTACCAGCAAATGAAAAGGCAACCTATGAATTGGTGGAAAATATGTATAAGTTTTATATTTGATAAGTTATTAATGTCCAAAATATATAAAGAATTCATAGAACTCATTATAAAAAAGAAAAAAAATGATTAAAAATGGGCAGAGGAATTAAAGAGATATTTTTCCAAAGACATACATATGGCAAACAGGCATATTAAAATGCATTCAGCATCACTAATTATAAGGAAAATGTAAATCAAAACCACAATGATATATCAACTCATACCTGTTATAATGGTTTTTATCAGATAAAAGATGAGAATATGAAGAAAAGGAAACCTTTATGCATTGTTGATTGGAATATAACATATTTCAGCCACTGTATGATCCATCAACTGCACTTCTGAGTATATATTTAAAGAAAACAAAAATCACTATCTCAGATATCTACACTCTTATGTTCATTGCAACATTATTTACATACCAAGACATGAAAACAGCCTGTGTTCTTTATCAGATGATTGGATAAAGAAGAAATACTATGTGCTTTTAGTGGAATATTTTTAAGCCATATAAAAAGGAAATTCTGCCTTTTGTGACAACATAGATGGAACTTGAGGTCATTATGCTAAGAGAAATAAGTTTGACAGAGGAAAACAAATACTGTATGATCTCACTAATATGTGGAATTAAAAAAAGAAAACAAACAAACAAAGAAAAACCTCTGATAAATAGAGAACATGTCGGTGGTTGCCAGAAGCACAAGGATGAGGGTAGGGAGAGTGATTAAAAGATACAGACTTCCACTTATAAGACAAATAAGGTCTAGGAGGTAGTGTAGAGCATGATGACTAAAATTAAAGAAAAATAAAACAATATGTTACTCAACTATAATCAGTTCAGTTCAGTTCAGTTGCTCAGTCATGTCTGACTCTTTGTGACCCCATGAATTGCAGCACGCCAGGCCTCCCTGTCCATCACCAACTCCCAGAGTTCACTCAGACTCACGTCCATCAAGTCAGTGATGCCATCCAGCCATCTCATCCT
>NW_011495027.1:726816-741412 GCF_000754665.1 Bison bison bison | reverse complement strand
GTCCCCTTCTCCTCCTGGCCTCAATCCCTCCCAGCATCAGAGTCTTTTCCAATGAGTCAACTCTTCACATGAGATGGCCAAAGTACTGGAGTTTCAGCTTTAGCATCATTCCTTCCAAAGAAATCCCAGGGCTGATCTCCTTCAGAATGGACTGGTTGGATCTCCTTGCAGTCCCAGGGACTCTCAAGAGTCTTATCCAACACCACAGTTCAAAAACATCAATTCCTCGGCGCTCAGCTTTTTTCACAGTCCAACTCTCACATCCATACATGACTACTGGAAAAACCATAGCCTTGACCAAACGGACCTTTGTTCTTGTTCAAAATAAAATAAAAAAGTAAATGGAAGAATATAATTATTTTTAAAATGCTCTTTATGATGAGCAAATAATTAAAAGACAGATAAATAAACTGAGAATTTGGACAATATAATGAATATTGAAGCTCCTAGGCAGAAAGTATATACAATTTTAAAACATTCACAAGGTATTTATAAATATTAATCAACTGTGAGTCTTAAAAATTTCCCAAAATAAAAAGTATAAATCATGACAATTCTTTTTATTCTTACTCCAGTGAAATAAAAATTAACTTTCTACAGAAGCATCACTTAAGGAACCACATAGAAACCAAAAATAGTAACTAGCTAATTCTTGGGTCATAGAGGGTATCAGAGGGTTTCCTTGGTAGCTCAGCTGGTAAAGAATCTGCATTCAATGCAGGAGACCCCGGTTTGATTCCTGGGTCAGGAAGATCCCCTGGAGAAGAGATAGGCTACCCACTCCAGTATTCTTGGGCTTTCCTGGTGGCTCAATCAGTAGAGAACCTGGCTGCAATACAGGAGACTTGGGTTCGATCCCTGAGTTGGTAAGATCCCCTGGAGGAAGGCATGGCAACTCACTCCAGTCTTGCCTAGAGAATCCCCATGGACAGAGGAGCCTGGAGGGCTGCATTCCATGGGGTCACAGAGTCCAACACGACTGAGCAACTAAGCACAGCACAGTGCAGAGGATATCAACTTCTCAAGTCAGAATATACAAAGAAATAGAGAACATGGACAAATAGGTACGCTGGAAATATATATCTGCACAATGGAAAAAATAATAAATGAATTAAATAGTCTACTAACAGAGATTTGCAGGGCAAAATTCTACATGACCCTTCGGTAGATACATGCTTTTTCTCGGTTATTTAGTCAAATACCAGTTTGATACTACTATGAAGGATTTTACAAATGTAATTGAGGTCAGAAACTAGACAATCTTAAGGTAGGAAAATATCCTGCTAAGATGGAATACCATGTTGCAAAGAATGAAGGTGGTCTATAGAAGCTGAAGCAGATAATAGTCAAAAAGGACACAGGGACCTCAGCTCTACGATAGCGAAAAATGTGAATTCTGCACATAATGAGAATAAATTTGTGAGAAGATTTTTTTTCAGGCCCTCCAGAAGAAGATTTACCTGACCAGTCTTGTGATTTTGACCTTATAATACCCCAAGCAGAGATCCCAACAATGTCAGGTTGAACTCCTGACTTGCAGTGAGGTAATAAATGAGTACTATCTTAAGCTGAAATGTTTGTTGTCGTTTGTTTTGTAGTAATAAGTACTAATACAGAAATACTAAAAGTATATTAAAATGATTCCTAAGAATCAGTAGAAAAGAAGCTATGCAAATAACAAAATAACAATAAATAAGGAAAGTTAGAAATGATTTTATATATATATATATATATAAAGCATGTTATTTGAAAACTATAATTAAATATATAAACCTTTAAAAGATACTCTTGGACAAGTGTGTGAGAATAATAATTGACATTAGGCATATGAAACTAGATGCAATTTTAGCATAGAAGAATTATTTTTCAGATTATATGCATGAAATCATGCTCATGGAAATTGAACACTCAATGAAACAGTAAAATTTTTGTTATAAAATTAAATTGTTACATTGACCAAAAAAACTCCTCAAATCAGTGTCATGATCCAAATGGTTTAATAAATGAATTTCTACAAATTTTAGAAAGACATAATTTATTTTCTTTTCAATCTCTTCCATGGTACACAGAAATAAGATAATTTTCCTATTTCATTTTGTGAAATTAATATATGCTGCTACCAATTCCTCACAAATATTAAATAGAGAAAAAACAAAAATGACATAGCATACAAAAAATTTCACTTTATGGATAAAGATAAAAAATAGTAAATCAAATATAACAGAAACTTAAATGTATAAAGTACCATTATTAAGAGAAGTTTTCTTGTGAGAACTCAAAGGCTTTTCATTACTAGCAATAGATTACTGTAAGCAATCATTTTATATGGGCCAAATGGGAGAACTTTGATGATTTTTTTTGCAAAAGTTAAAAGAATTCACCAATTGCATTCAATTTATAATAGAAAAGAAATATTTCCTAATTAAATAACATCATGGTATTTATTTTTCTTCAACAAGGTAGAGAGAAAACATCTAAGCCAATGCTGGTTGGAGTTGCAATATGAATTTTTAGGAGATTTCCCATTTTAAAAACGTTAAGAAAGTAAGAATAATAAATGAAGTATTGGAGTAAATGGAGTTAAAAAGTCTATGATTTAAGGAGTAGTGGGAAGGTGGTAAAATAATAATTTATTTCAGACTGTAGGATATATGATGAGTTCTATAATCTCTAGGGTAGTCACTAGAAATAGTTATAAAATGTATAACTAAAGAATCAATCTAAGAAAGAATAATAATATTTTACTAAATCAAAAGTCAGAAAGAAGACAGTAAAAAAAGAAAATTGTAAGATGGTGGACATAAATACAGCTATATCAGTTACTACATTAAATGCAAACATATTAAATTAATCAAAAGACTAAAATGGTCTAGGTTTAAAAAGCAACAACTGTATATTGCTTACAAGAGATACAGTTTATGTGTAAGAACACAGAGTGATTGAAAGAGAAATGTTGAAAAATGACAGCCTGAAACACTGACCAAGAGAAAGTTAGTGTTGTTATATTAATAAAAGGCAAAACAAACCTCAGAGTCAGAGCACTAGTGGAGATAAGAGGGCCATATTAAAATATTTAAGAAGTCAATTCAATATGAAGATGTTACAATATCAAATACCATGTGTATGTGCATAAGAGCTCAGCCATGTCCAACTGTTTGCTACCCCATAAACTGTAGCTCACCAGGCTTCTCTGTCCATGGGATTTTTCAGGCAAGACTACTGGAGTGGATACCCATTTCCTCCTCCAGGGGATTTTCTCCATCCAGGGATCAAACTTACGTCTTCTGCATCTCTTGCATCTCTTGCATTTCAGGTGGATTCTTTATCCTCTGAGCCATCAAGTAAGACATCTAATAGCATAAATTGATATCACAGAATAAAAAGGTAAAAGAGGAAATTCACAATCATTTAACATGCTTTCTCTGATAACTTACAGAAGATAGCAAAAGAAAATTAAAAGGTACAATTACATTTTTAAAAACAATCTAATTGGAATTTAGATAACACTTCACCACCAACAGAATATATAAAATACAAATGTAGAAAATTTACCCATATGCTAGACTCAAAAGAAAGCTTCAACATAATCCAAACATTGAAATGATCCAACTGTATTTTTTGATGAGTGAAATTTATCTAGAAATCAATAATGAAGATAGAATCAGAAAAATTCAGCTACCTGATATTAAATAATATATGTTTTTAATAATTCAAGGTGCAAATAGGAAATGAAAGCAGAAAAATCTTTCAAAGTAGTTAATTATATATATATATATATATAACACCGCAAAGCGTATGTGGTGTAGTGCTTTTCATTTCTAGCCAAGGAGGTATGGCAGGACAAAATCTACACTCTTCAACAACACTGGAAATAGGAAAAAGTATAAAACAAACGTTTTCAGATATTGGACAACAGTAAATAAATGTGAGCCATATGACAAGGATAACAAACAAAGTGACCTATACATTTATAGCACCTAACTACTAGAAGCATGTTTTGGCCGGCAGTGCCAGGGAGAGAACCCAGTTTAAGGGCCTGCAGAATTGAGGAGTCAAAGAAAGGAGTTGGGGAGGCCATAGCAGTAAAAGTTTGTAGAGAAGTTATATTCTCTTACTATATTTTAACTGTTAATGATTTGTGATAAGAACAAAAATGGAGATCAAAATCCAAAAATGTATTCAGGCAGTTTACATTAGATAAATTAGGAAGAAGCAAGCTCATATGTTACACTAAAAAGTTTAAATATTGATTTGCATGGTTGATTCAAAATGTGCAAAATATGCGCTTAAGACTATTTTTGCACATAACATTTTGTTTTGTTACAATTGAGGAAAAGATTATGAATATGATAATGATTGTCTATATTAATCATCCATACACATTTTAAATAACCAATTTATGGATATTTTGTAGTCATTTTTCTATGCAATATTTCTTGTGGTTATATTTATTGAAATTTGATTTTATGTTCATTAAATCTAAGCATCTTTAGTTTGTGTTTGAATTTTGGATGTCTTTGCCTTTTCACTTTATTTTTGTTGTTAATTCATTTTTTAAATATTGGTACCTGAGGTACTGGGTATAAAAAAATAACCAAAACCTGGTTCTTTACCACAGTTATTTTGAAATATATTGTTCTGAACAGGAAATATACTTCTTTCGTCCAAATTTTTCTTGGTATTGCTTTATATCTAAAAATAATTCATTACTGTCTAATACTAAATACATATTTCTGGTTGAGGGATTATGATACACTTATGAAATTAATTTAAAAATGTCAAGTACTAATGATGCTCTCAGCATAACATCATTTAAACTAAAATTGTTTAATAAAAATTGTAACTAAAGTATTTTTTTAAAAAATTATCTCCCATTTGACTGATAAAATTAATTGCTTGTTTTTGAATTGTGAACAGAGCCACTATTATGAGGTAAATTTTTTGGATTTTATTTTCCCAGTGTTCAACTCAGTTCTTCTCCTCCCTTATGATGGCTCAGACAGTAAAGCATCTGTCTACAATATGAGAGACCTGGGTTCGATCCCTGGGTTGGGAAGATTCCCTGGAGAAGGAAATGGCAATCCACTCCAGTACTCTTGCCTTGAAAATCCCATAGACGGAGGAGCTTGGTGCAGGCTACTATCCATGGGGTCGCAAAGAGTTGGGCATGACTGAGCGACTTAACTTATTAGTGGACATAAATGATATATATTGAGAAGGATAATCACATAAAACTGTGAAAATACTGATGGCATTTGAGTACTTAGTTCAATTTCCCCAGACTAGAGAGTGAGGCTACACTTCACCTTGCCTTCTACTTAGCTAGGCTAGTTCAGCCAATAATTCTCTTTGTTGTAGCTGATCTGAGATACATTTCTGATACATAGAAAGAATCTTGGGAAATACAATAGACAAGTTTTCCCACTCAGACATATAAAGCTGATTTTTGCCTGTTCACATTTTTGTGTATTCAAATTGCATGATATTAGGGTCAAAGAGGGCCAAGTGTTGAAAGGAATTTATAACATAAGTCTGGAGTTCATTAGTAAAATCAAGTTATATTCCATCTATAGTTTCACAAAAAATCACCAAAAGCAAAATCACCAGAATGGAATCAGGATTTATGCAGCTCCTCCAAATAATCTCAGTAATGCTTTATTTCTGAGTCTCAAAAATATCCTTGGAACTTTTCTGCCCATATGGATGATTATAAGTGTTTAGAGATTGAAGGAATGCATGGTTAATATCTATTCTGAACACTTTCATGATATTAAGCTTATCGGTTCCTCAGGTAAGCTATAGATTCCTCATTGGTCTTATTGATGGGAATCAGGCAGTTCTGACAGTCTGACAAAAAGGCATCTGTGTTGATTTTAGATTTTATGAGTTCATTGGTTGCTGTCTAATTATAGATAATTCTTCATTCATTCTCTCCCTTAATACCATTGTTTTTGTGCTGTGTTGAAATAGTCATGCCTTTTCCCCGGAAAGTTCAGGGTATAGTGATATTAATGTGCAAACAAAACATTACAAAATACTGTGACAATTTTTCTAAAAGAGGTAGTATAGCTCCCAGTTTTAAAGTCTAGTTCTGGAGCCAGACCACCTATGGTTGATTTCTGACTCTGCCACGGGCTTTTTGGGCACATTGGGTTATAAAGAAGAAGAAGGGAGGAGGGGAAGGAGGAGGAGAAGAAGTGGAAGAAGAAGGAGTTACTGCAATGGAGAAGTTGTGAGTTTATATAAAACACTGTAGGTAAGTCTCAGATATTGCCTGGCACCCAGTAACTACTCAATAAATGTTAACTTTTATGCCAGGTTGGGATAAAGAGAGGAATGATCATATCTGTTTAACTGATGTATTCTGAGGGCAGGAGTTGTTGGAAAAGATTTCATGAAATTAGAGATTCTTGATTTATTCCTTGTTTTCATTCAGGACCTATAAACTGAGAGCATAATATGTGCCACATGTGCTTTTATGCACTGAAGATGAAGCAGCAGGTAGATTAATAAAGTTGTTGCACTCTGAACATATATTTCAGCCCAGGAGATAGACTCTAAAAAGCGGAAAAAAAAAAAAAAAAAACTAAATAATGTAATTTCAATAACTAGGGATTGCTATGAAGAAAATAAAGCAGGCTGAAAGAATAGACGACAATAAGGTTGTTTAGTCTTTTAGACAGAATCTCAAGGAAGACCTCCTGGAGGAAATGGCATTTAGCGGAAAGTTAAATGATCCAATTAAGACTTGTCAAATTCTAGCGAGAGACTATTATACAAAAGAAGATCTGGAGTTTGGCAGGTTTGAGGAATAACAAGAAGGTGAATTTAGAGGGAAAGTGAAGAGCCAGATTACAATCCGCTGAGTGCTAGTAACATAAGGACTTAGAATGAGTTTCATTCTAATTGTTAGAAGAAGTTCTGGGGCGGGGAGAGGTTAAATGTGTGTAACATTATTAAAAGATCAATGTTGTTACTGTGTGGAAAAGATTGCTAGAGAGCAAGAACAGAAGCAAGAAATCTCTGAGGTGATATTGCAATAGTCCAGGACAGAGGAGATGATGGTGTGCACTCAAATTTGCAGATAGGGAGCATTTGTTCAGATCATGGATCCTCAAGGTGAGAAAAAAAAAAAAAAAAACAACTTTCAGAATGGAGACAAGGACAAATCCATGGGGCTTATAAATCAAAAGTCATTTTAGAAAATTATAAATTAAAATCATGCCCAGTTTAAATAATTCTCTTTTACATACTTTACTATAGAGTCCCTAAAAGAAAATGATGTTTGTTGGTGTTTTTAAAGTATGAAGACATTGTTAGACTTTTTCTTACAGTGTTCTATGTCCAGGAGGACAGAAGAGGGAAGGAGGAGGAGAAGAAGTGGAAGAAGGAGTTACTGCAATGGAGCAATTGTGAGTTTAACACTGTATTCATAGTCTCTTAATGGAAACAGTAAGCCAGTTGTGAGATCTTTGAGGATGTTCTAATAGTGCTCAACTAACTACAAGGAATAAAATTGGAGAGACTCTATACTTGCTTTGGGGAGTATAGGTTATCCCCAGGAAGATTCTTTTCTTTGCCTTACATAATATTTGTGTAAAAATAAATCATCCTCCTAAAAATATTATCCAGTAATTTCTTTCTAGGAATGAGAATATGGGAAATAGAAGTAGCCAGGAATAAAGTTTTAGTTATCAAAAAGATACCTGATTATAGCACAAAAGCACACGATTTGTAGGACTGTTTGTTGTACATAGATGATCAATGTTATAAAATTTTAATTTTCTATACTTCTGAAGTTCTATTTTAAAATAAAACATAGCATTCTTCAATGTAAACAAAACTAGTAATATTTTACACTATTCTTGATGCAAATAAATTTAACACTTCCCCCTGATAAAAAATATGGAAATATTTTCCCAGTGTGAAGAAAATGTTAATCATTTTAAAAATATGTCACAATATATGACCTTCTGATTATTAGCAGGACTTAAGGTAGTAAGCTCTTTTTCTACATTCATAAGCATGCTATCAACTCGCATTACATAATTTACATTTTATGTTAAATTTTTCCAAATAGGAAAAATTCATGTCCTTTCACTGAATATATATATATATATATATACACACACACACATATATATATATACACACTTTTCCATCTGAAATACTTCCTTAATAAAATATTCCTTCTTAAGAGAACTACTTTTTGTGATGCTCTTTTTTGAAAATAACAGAAATATGTTTCTTTCAAATATAGTGTTGTACATCATTTATCTCAATAATAAAAAAGATTTTACATATAAGAAGCATTCTGCATGAAAAGAGGCAGTAAAGATAATCAGAGATGGCTATGCTATAATTTTCCAATGAAAAGCTACTTTAGTACACTTCAGTATCAGGTAATTATAACTGGAATAAGAATTCTGCAACCAGAAACTCCCTTATAATCTGCACATAGGTTATGAAATAATCAAATAGATAATATTATACCATTTATTCTCACTTGCCAATATAATTCACTGTCTTCTGATAATAAATTAATATTGACTTTTATACTTAATGAGTTCATTACAGTTGTCATTAATGTAATACTGATATTCATATTGAAATATAAATGGATTTAAATCAGATATCTAAATTATACAATTCTCCATTTATTGCTCCAGAAAGTACACTCATACACAGAGTGTCTATTGTCATTTATTCTGTTCCAATAAATAGCTCACATTTCTACTTAAATTTTTTAAAAAGTGCATATTATTTCAAAGTTCCATCTATTTCTGCTACAAACTTCTTGATGGGTTTAGAAAAACAGGAGGAACAAGAGATCAAATTGCCAACATCCACTGAATCATGGAAAAAACAATGAAATTCCAAAAAAATATCTACTTCTGCTTCATTGACTACACTAAAGCAATTGACTGTGTAGATTACAGCAAACTGTGGAAAATTCTTAAAGAGATGGGGATGGCAGATCACCTTACCTGTCTCTGGATAAACCTGTATATGGGTAAAGAAGCAACAGTTAGAACTGGACGTGGAACAACTGACTGGTTCAAAATTGGGAAAGGAGAATGACAAGGCTGTATATTGTCACCCTGTTTATTTAACTTATATCACAGTACATCATGCACAATGCCAGACTGGATGATTCACAAGCTGAAATCAAGATTGCTGGGAGAAATATCAACAGCATCAGACGTGCAAATGATATCGCTCTAGTGGCAAAAAGTGAAAAGGAACTAAAGAGCCTCTTGATGAAGATGAAAGAGGAGGTGAAAAAATTGCTTAAAAGTCAACATTCAAAAAAGTAAGATGATGGCACTTCCTGGCAAATAGAAGGGGAAAAAGTGGAAGCAGTGACAGGTTTTATTTTCTTGAACTCCAAAATCACTGTGGATGGTGACTGCAGTCGTGAAGTCCAAAGACACTTGCTTCTTGGAAGGAAAGCTTGGACAAACCTAAGACAACATATTAAAAAGCACAGATATCAATTTGTCAACAAGGTCCATATAGTCAAAGTTATGGTTTTCCCAGTAGTCATGTATAACTATTAGAGTTGGACCATAAAGAAGGTTGAGCACTGAAGCATTGATGCTTTCTAATTGCAGTGCTGGAGAAGACTCTTGAGAGTCCTTTGGACAGCAGAGATCAAACCAGTCAATCCTAAAGGGATAAATTCTGAATATTCATTAGAAGAACTGATGCTGAAGCTGAAGCTCTAATACTTTGGCCACCTGATGTGAAGAGTGGACTCATTGGAAAGGACCCTGATGCTGGGAATGATTGAAGGCAAAAGAAGAAGGGAATGGCAGAGGAATAGATGGTTAGATAGCATCACCAACTCAATGAACATGAATTTAAGCAAACTCCTGGAGATACTGGAGGACAGAGGAGCCTGGTGTGCTACAGTCCATGGGATCACAAAGAGTCGGACATGACTTGGTGACTGAATAATAACAACTTAAATAAAAAGTACTTATTATTTCAAAGTTCAATCTATTTCTGGTACAAACTTCTTACGTCTTAGTCCTGTAAGCTTATTTTTTCAATTATCCATATCTTCTTTATCCACAAGTACTTTTTGTATGTATGTTCAGTTGCTAAGTCTTGTCCAAGTCTTTGCAACCCCATGGACTGTAGGGCTGCCGGGCTCCTCTCTCCACTGGATTTTCCAGCAAGAATACTGGAGCAGGTTGCCATTTCCTCCTCCAGAGGATCTTCCCTACCCAGGGATCAAACCTGCATCTCCTGCAGTGGCAGGTGGATTCTTTATCACCAAGACACCTGGGAAGCCTCTTCACTCTCTTATTTATAGAGTATTTACTTTTATATAATCATGTGGTTTTCAATGGTGATTGTGCCTTTTATCATGTTTTTCACCATACTTGGGATGCTGATATATTTAACAGAATTTATTTGCTTTATGCTTATGTCTATGCTACGTTGTTGGCCTTAGACTGTAACTCCTAGAGGAGAGGGAGCACAAAACATGGGAGGTTTTTTCTCTGTGTAAAATATTAAAAGCTTATAAAATTATTTTTAAGATGGTAAGCTAATATGTCTAATCTCAAAAATACTATTGCCTATGTTTTCACAAGAAGCATAAAATTGTCATCATTTATTACACTTCTCAACTTTATTATTTTCTTCTCGATTTATCATGTCTGTTCAGCCCTAGATAAAAGGTTAACTTCTTCTCTTTTAATAGACTATTATCACATTTGTGACAGAAAACTTTATAGCCTGTATCAGTTGATATAGTTTAAATTACGTTTCAGCAACAAACAACTCCCAAATCTTGGTTCTATTTCATGTTTAATGTAGTAAAGTCAGAAGTCTTTGGCTCAAATAACCAGATTAATGAATATTCTAAAATTATTTTATTATTTCATCTCAATGCCAGTCAGAGATTTGCCGTGACAGAAGAAGAAGAGAATTGGAGAATTAAGCACAAGTAATTAAATAATTTAAGAGAGAATTCCATTCACCTTTTATCCTCTGAAACTAATCACACAACTTACCTAATTTCAAGGGGGAAAACAAAGCAAAGTTCTCTATGTACCGAGCGATGGAATAATTGGTTGACAATAGTAGCATTACTCTATCATTTAGTATAGTCTGATGACATTATTAGCCAAATAGTTGGGATTCAATAATTACCATTTTTTTCCATTTTTGTTGTTTAAAAATTTATTTTATACATTTTGCTAAGATAGAAAGATAGAAATTCTTTCTCTACATAACCACTATATTATGGAATCTTTGTCCTTTTGAAAATTAATATTTTAAGCATTTCAGGTCAATCAATTACAGAGAAAAAGTTTTAAATTAGTTACTTTTTGTAAATAGTATTAACATTCATTCATATCTTACAGTTGAGACTGTGTATATTTTGAAAGATTCATGAATTTTATCTAAGACTTAAAGCTTAAACTTTGAACATAAACTTGTTAAATGTTTAACTGTTAAATAATATAGGTTGTCTGATTTAAATTTTAACTTTCTTTTAAGTTTAGCTCAGGTTTCACGCTCTTCTTCAGTTGTGTCCAGCTGTACAGCCCCACGGACTGTGGACTGTCAGGTTCCTCTGTCCATTGAATTCTCTGGCAAGAATACTGAAGAGGGTTGCCATTTATTTCTCCAGGAGATCTTCCTGACCCAGGAATAGAACCAAGGTCTCCTGCATTGCAGGTGGATTCTTTAGCACCTTTGCCACCAAGGAAACCCTGTTAAATGATAGTTGTCAAATGATATAGGTTCTCTGCTTTAAATTTTAACCTGTCTTCTAAAGTTTAGTTTAAGTTTTATCTCTTATATAAGGATTTCTGAACCTAAAAGAAGCAGAAGATATTAACAAGAGGTAGCAAGAATACACAAAAAAAGTATACAGATAAGATCTTAATGACCCAGATAACCATGATAGTGTGACCACTCACCTATAGCCAGACATCTTGGAGTGCAAAGTCAAGTGGGCCTTAGGAAGCTATGAACAAAGCTAGTGGAGGTGACAGAACTCCATCTGAGCTATTTCAAATCCTAAAAGATGAGGCTGTGAAAGCTCTGCACTCAATATGCCAGCAAATTTGGAAAACTCAGCAATGGCCACAGGACTGGAAAAGGTCAGTTTTCATTCCAATCCCACAGAAAGGCAATGCCAACGAATGCTCAAACTACCACACAATTGCACTCATCTCACATGCTAGCAAAGTAATGCTCAAAGTTCTCCAAGACAGGCTTCAACAGTACATGAACCAAGAACTTCCAGATGTTCAAAGAAGGTTTGGAAAAGGCAGAGGAACCAGAAATCAAATTCCCAACATCTGTTGGATCATCGAAAAAGCAAGAGAATTCCAGAAAACATCTACTTCTACTTCATTGACTATACTGAAGCCTTTGACTGTGTGGATCACAACAACCTTATGGAGAATTCTTCAAGAAATGGGAATACCAGACCACCTTACCTGCCTCCTGAAAAATCTATATGCAGGTCAAGAAGCAACAGTTAGAACTGGACATGGAACAGCAAACTGATTCCAAATTCGGAAAGGAGTAAGTCAAGGTTGCACATTGTCACTCTGCTTACTTAACTTATTTGCAGAGTACATCATGCAAAATGCCAAGCTGGATGAAGCAAAGCTGGAATCAAGATTGCAGGGAGAAATTTCAATAACCTCAGATATGCAGATCATACCACCCTTATATCAGAAAGTGAAAAGGAACTAAAGAGTCTGTTGATGAAAGTCAAAGGGAAGAGTCAAAAAGCTGGCTTAAAACTCAACATTCAAAAAACTAAGATCATAACAAATAGATGGGGAAACAATGGAAACAGTGACAGACTTTATTTTTTTGGACTCCAAAATCACTGCAGATGGTGACTGCAGCCATGAAATTAAAAGGCGCTTGCTCCTTGGAAGAAAATCTATGACCAACCTAGACAGCATATTAAAAAGCAGAGACATTACTTTGCCAACAAAGGTCCATCTAGTCAAAGCTATGGTTTTTCCAATAGTCATGTATGGATGAGAGAGTTGGACTATAAAAAAAAGCTGTGTACCGAGTAATTGATGCTTTTGAACTGTGGTGCTGGAGAAGTCTGTTGAGAGTCCCTTGAACTGAAAGGCAATTAAACTAGTCAATCTTAAAGCTAATCAGTCCTGAATATTCATTGTAAAGACTGATGCTGAAGGTGAAACTCCAATACTTTGGCAACCTGATGTGAAGAACTTACCCATTTGAAAAGACCCTGATGCTGGGAAAGATTGAAGGTGGGGGGAGAAGGGGACGACAGAGGTTGAGATGCTTGGATGGCATCACTGACTTGATGGACATGAGTTTGAGTAAGCTCTGGGAGTTGGTGATGGACAGGGAAGCTTGGAGTGCTGCAGTGCATTATTTCACAAAGAGTCAGACAGGACTGACAACTGAACTGAACTGAATCCTTAGTCTTCAATAATCAATTTTTCCCTTGGTTTTTCAAATGCTTACACATGTACACATTTTAATTTTATTTATGCCAACATTTTTTCACTAAATTTTATTAAATTGAATTCAACCCAATTGTGGGGTGAATGAATTAATTAAATTAATTATGAATTAAGTTCGTGTCATCATTGGTTTCAAAGTTAACTCTCTTTGCTGATTTATCATAGAAGTGCTATCATTCTTTTTTTTTTTTTGATCAGTATAGAATTCTCTCCATTATTCACTGTAGCAAAATAACCAGCCAGTAAATTTTATATATAACTCCCTATCTGTATGGGCACAAACCTTAGGATACAGATATTTAATCAGTATAACTCTGTGCCCTCACAGCTGTGTCCTAAGTGAAATCTCATGTGGATTGGAATCAAAACATTGACTTGAACTGCTACTTACTCATCTCTTAGGACTCTCATATCAACTCCACTTTCACCAGGCACTTATCAATGAGGACTGTCCACTTCTGAATTTGTAAATTTAGATATCTCACTCTCTGAGCACAACCTCCTTCCTATCTGATCTTTTGCAGTTACTTTTCCCATGTAATTTAAGATTTTCAAAGCCTGACCTCTTATCTTTTCCTTCTATTTATTGCTATTTTCAGTTCCTTCCACCTGTCTTGTATTCCATGGCCCATTATTTTAAACTTCACTAACTATATTTAAGAAATATTACCTTAACATGCATTCTTCCTCCTAGGTTCCTGTAAATGGCATCACCATCCATTCTATCATCCTAGTCAGAAATCTATAGATCATCCCTGAATATTCCCTCTCCCTCACTTCACACAGCTAGTCATTTACCCAGTTGATTTTGTCTCCTAAATATCTTTCAAATTCATCTTTCAGTTCAGTTCAGTTCAGTCACTCAGTCGTGTCCGACTCTGAGACCCCATGAGTCGCAGCACGCCAGGCCTCCCTGTCCATCACTAACTCCTGGAGTTCACCCAAACTCATGTCCATCGAGTCGGTGATGCCATCCAGCCATCTCACCCTCTGTCATCCCCTTCTCCTCCTGCCCCAATCCCTCCCAGCATCAGAGTCTTTTCCAATGAGTCAACTCTTCGCATGAGGTGGCCAAAGTATTGGAGTTTCAGCTTCAGCATCACTCC
>NW_011495027.1:719033-726716 GCF_000754665.1 Bison bison bison | reverse complement strand
CTGATATCCTTCAGAATGGACTGGTTGGATCTCCTTGCAGTCCAAGGGACTCTCAAGAGTCTTCTCCAACACCACAGTTCAAAAGTATCAGTTCTTCAGCGCTCAGCTTTCTTCACAGTCCAACTCTCACATCCATACATGACTACTGGAAAAACCATAGCCTTGACTAGATGGACCTTTGTTGGCAAAGTAATGTCTCTGCTTTTCAATATGCTATCTAGATTGGTTATAACTTTCCTTCCAAGGAGTAAGCATCTTTTAATTTCATGGCTGTAAACACCATCTGCAGTGACTTTGGAGCCCCCCAAAATAAAGTCTGACACTGTTTCCACTGTTTCCCCATCTATTTCCCATGAAGTGATGGGGCCAGATGCCATGATCTTAGTTTTCTGAATGTTGAGCTTTAAGCCAACATTTTCACTCTCCACTTTCACTTTCATCAAGAGGCTTTTGAGTTCCTCTTCATTTTCTGCCATAAGGGTGGTGTTATCCGCATATCTGAGGTTATTGATATTTCTCCCGGCAATCTTACCTTCCTCCTATTATTATACCAGCTGAGCCTTACATCATAACCTATGTGGATTGCTGCAACAGCTTTATAAATGCTTTCCCTACTTTCATTCTTGTCTCCCACCCAGCAGTTCTCCACACTGCAGAAAGACTGATCTTTCATAAATACAAATCTAATCATGTTAAATGTCTATGCAAAACTGTACATGAATTCACACTGCCCTTTGACGTGGCTTGCAAATCCTTTCAGAATTTTGCAGTTTACTTCATAGTCTAGTGTCCTAATCCACACAACACAATTACCAGGCTTGAGTTCTATTAAACTTTCAGTCTCTCTAAATCGCTATGATGAATATATATATATATATTTCCAAGGCCATATTGTGTACAGTTGTTTCCTAAAATAAGAATATTTCTTTTTTCCTTTTATTTTTTCCTCCACTCTGTTCTCTCCAACTCTAAGCCCATAATTATGTCTCCTCCTGAAGATCTTAGCATAGATTGGTTTCCTCTTCTTAGACCCTTAGGTTAGATGCCCCTCTTATATGTTTTAATGAACACTATATCTCCCCAATAACTTAATATGGAATTATATTTGCTGGTTTTTCTAATCTCTCCCTCCACCATTCACCATGGAAATGGTCTCAGCTAACTCTCCAAATAACCGTTCCAATACATTTTCCACTAAACCATCTTCACTTGTTTTTTTTTTTTTTTTTCTAGATGAAATTCCTTGTGCTACCTTCAAATCCATTTTCTGAAATAATTTTTAAAAGGTACTTTAAATATTTCAAATACCATAGAAAAAATATATTATACAAATTTAGAAATTATATGTAAAGCTTATCTTTAAATAATACTTCCCCTGCCCCCCCACCAAAATACTTGAATGACAGAATCACAAAATAAGGTACAGTTCTCTCTTTCTCCAATTAAAAGAATCCAATTATGTTGTAAAATTGTAAGTGCTGTTAAGGTACTAAATATGCATTTTGATAAGAAGGAGTTAATGGGATATTTTTATACCAAGTTATAAAGTCACTTAGAAGGATGACATTTAAGTTTATATTTTACTGTCAGTGACATTCATTTCAATTTTGCTTAGCTTACAAATTGAAACAAAAAGGAAAGATTTTTTTCCTAATTGCTCACATTGCCAAGTTTAGAATATGAAAAATCAAGCTGTGTTCTCTCTAGTTCTATATCACCTCAAGTAATAAAGTTTCTGCAATTAGCACTTTACTGACAGTTCGGGTGATGATGCATGAGGCAGAATAGAAGCTGGCTCACTCTTCCATGGCTGTAATATTGCAGTATAGCTAAGGGAAGTGTAAATGTTGAAAGAAAAGCCAGAGGATACGTCTTGAAGATACCCAGGGAGCTAATATGCTGAATAAGAAGGTGACATTTTTAACACAGTTAACTTTTCTGAGTACATCTACACCACAACTGCAGTTCATGGTTATCAGCATTTTATTCTTACCAAATGAAGCTTGAATCTTTTGGGTTCTTGTAACTATGCCAATCTTCACACTATACATTTGATGATTTGTAATCTGTATATGCTTTATAGTTGTTTCCAATTAACCTGGATCAATGTAATTAACACAAACGTATTTCTGAACGTGTGCACTACCTCTATGAAACTGGGCAACTGTCAAACAAATTTGTTTCCTTTTCCATCTCTTTATGGAGATAAAGAAAATAATTCTACCTTTACAAAACCAATGCAGCAGGATATATGTTTAAATGTAAGCTAAGAAGGTCTGTGAAAAACATTTGGAAATTGATTATTTTTACTCATGATTTCCTGACCTAATTTTAATCTACATACATTATCATGAGAATTCTGTGTAGAATTCACTCCAAAACATATGACACAGTCCCTCAAACTGCTCCCAATATATTCTTACTCTAGGTTAATTGTCTTTTATCTGTCCTTGGCTCTTTATAATGACCTGACTGACTTTTGGTATGTCACAGGTCCTAAAATTTCATTTGACTTTCAAACTCTCCTCTCTTCATTAAATGACATTCTGCAAAACTGGCTTTCACACTCCAAAGAGGACTTTTGTGAAATGCAGAGCCGTGATAGACTTGAAATATTTCAAGGAGGTGTTGCTGGCCAGCCAATCAACATCTTCCTTGACTCCTTTTAAAACTCATATATGTTAAAAAAAAAAAAAAAAAAAACTCATATATGTTAAATGTCTAATCTTCCTTGCTGCATAGTGTTCCAGGAAGCATATGTAATATCCATATGCTATTTATTTATTTAAACTTCCCATAAAATGTAGATAATGCATCTACTAGAAAAAAATAAATTTTCCAAAATTAACTAGATTCTTGCAGAGAAGGGTGGAAATATTTTGCCCAGAAACAGTGCTGCTGCTGCTGCTAAGTCGCTTCAGTCGTGTCCGACTCTGTGAGACCCCATAGACGGCAGCCCACCAGGCTCCCCCGTCCCTGGGATTCTCCAGGCAAGAACACTGGAGTGGGATGCCATTTCCTTCTCCAATGCATGAAAGTGAAAAGTGAAAGTGAAGCAGTGCAGTGTGGAACATATTAGAGTTATAAGAAAGCCACTTTAAGTTGATTTGGCAAGCTTTAGCACTTTGCTGTTCTAAAGTTTTTGCAATAAAAGTGTTTCTTCCTTTTAACCAGAGAAATATATCAGGCTTAGAAAGCTGTAAAAAGTATTTGAAAATTGGCTACTCACTGGTTACTCATTCTTTGCTGATTTGGCCTACAAAGGTCCATATAGTCAAAGCTGTGATCTTTCTGGTAGTCATGTATGAATGTGAGAGTTGGACCGTAAAGAAGACTAAGCACTGGAGAATTGATAATTTTGAATTGTGGTGCTAGAGAAGATTCTTGAGAGTCTCTTAGACTGCAAGGGGATCAAACCAGTCAATCCTAAAGGAAATCAACTCTGAATATTTATTGGAAGGATTGATTTTGAAGCTGAAGCTCTAATACTTTGGCCACCTGATGCAAAGAGCCAACTCATAGGAAAAGACTCTGATGCTGGGAAAGATTAAGGTCAGGAGAAGGGGATGACACAGGATGAGATGGTTGGATGGCATCACTGACACAATGGACATGAATTTGAGAAAACTCTGAGAGATAGTGAAGGACAGGGAAGCTTGACATGCTACAGTCTATGGGATCACAAAGATTTAGACATGACTTAGTGACTGACCAACAACAACATTTTTAATTTATATACATTATCATCAGAAATCTATTTTATAACTCACTCCAAAGTATTCACTCTGAGAATTTAGCTCACTTCTCTTTCTTGGTCTAAGTTATTTTCAATGTCTATTTAAGAGTGCTTGCTAAATCATTTATTAATGTTATGTCCTGTCCAACACATATATCATACTAGAAAAGCACATCATTTGAAGCTTCAATTTTCATAAAATACATGTGTGTTCTCCTTTATCAACTTTTGAAAGCTCAAATTTCAAATAATACCTTTTGACTTAGAAGGAGTTTAGCATTTTTTTTTCTTTGTGATCACTAGTAAATTTTTCATGTACATATTTCAGAAGGAATTATAAATAGAAATTTAATTTTGATAAAGTTTTTCAAGACTTAGATTTGGAAATCTTTAAATTATTTATTTATATGAATATAACATACTTTAATATAAGACTTTTTTTGAAAAACTTTAATGTTAGTGAGAGAAGTTCTTTATAGCCATATCCAACATTCTGAAGAGTACTGAAGCAGCATTTGTTTCCTATCTATTATCTCTTAAGTTATAAAAACATTGCTATAATAATTTTATTTTCTAAGTCAATTAAAGTTTGCTTTATAGTGGTGTTGCATATTACCTGAGTTTCTTAAATTTAGGTAATTTTTGCAGTCCTCAATTACATTTTGGAGGCTGGATTATACACAGATCTTTATAATGGTTATATATAAAGCACTTTAAGCCTCTATTATTTTATAACAGGCAATGCCTAGATGAATAATGAATTGGGCTCATCTTTCTTATGTGACTCTAAAGGTCAAAGCACACCACCTGAATATTTTTATCTACTATGAATATTTACATTTAAGAGTTTATTTAAAAGAATTTTTAAATCTTCTCATTATGTCTTAACAGCATGATATCATACTCTACTTTTTGACTTCTCCATTTGATACGGAATAAAATTGCATCATATGGCCAAAGCACATTCATTTAAAGTCTTCAATGTAGAAACTTTCCAGAATCAAACTGAGTCAATCTATGCTTTAAAAGTTCCCCACAAAAAGAATCCTTCATAAATTACTGTGTGTTTAAAGGTTTTTGATTTTAATCTAATAACTGAAATATCAAAACTATATTTTAATTCAGGTATTTTGGCATCACTAACAGGTGTTCTCATCAGATTTAGGAACCCCACAGAAAGATTTATCAGTGTCAGAATACTAAAATTCTAAATTTAGTGCCAGAATCCCTTTAAAATAACATTTACATTTTGATGTTTTAACCTACTTTGAATCCCCTGAGCATCTTGTCTATTTCTATTAGTAGATTCTGCTGTTTTTTTTTTTTTTTTTTAACTTTTCAAAGGCTCTTTAAATTATCCTAAAGTCATATATTTACCATGAGAAAGCAGGTGTCATTTAAAAGCTTAAGTTGCTCATAAAATTAATTTCCTCAGGTTGGAAGATTTTTAAACTCTAATTTGAAAACCTTAATCTGGCATTCTGAAAACACTGTATCAGCATTAAGAATATAAAAGTGGAAACATAACAGCATAATAAATATAATTTGTTCTAGTATAGCACAAGACTAGGGCATTTTTGCATATTCAACCAGAGAGTTTTTAGAGTCAAGTGCAGTGCAATGATGCCTCTGTTTGGGGGGACCCATTATTCCAGTATTGGCTTAGGGAGGTTACCATGCTCTCTTCCATTCCATTTCCTGCCATATCAGCTCTTCATATTATGGCCTGTTCTCTGGATACACAGAGGTACTTGACATTCAATGGACAAACTCAATAGATGTTTTTATTTATGTTAAATAAACAGCTAAATAAATAAATAAATTTAAAATTAATATTGTTTCAGAAACTGGAATGTATTTTTCCATGCCCATAATATTCATGGCTTTCTTCAGTTCAGTTCAGTTCAGTCGCTTAGTCGTGTCCGACTCTTTGCGACCCATGGCTTTCTTACTTTTATGTAATTAGAATGCAATAACATACTGAACAATAGAATTATACTGTACATAATTTAATATTTGGTGATTCAGAAGGCACTTTACACTATTACAGTTTCTCAGAGTCAACATTATGTACTTTATAATATTTTTGATTGCACTGGCAAACATAGAGATATTGATTAATAGACTTAATAGACATTTCCTGTAGAAGTGTGTGTGTGTTTGTGCTTAGTTACTCAGTCGTGTCCAACTCTTGTGACCCCCCAGACTGTAACCTGCCAGGCTTCTCTGGTCCATGGGATTCTCCAGGCAAGAATACTGGAGTGGGTTGTCATTTTCTTCTCCAGGGGATCTTCCCGACCCAGGAATCGAACCTAGGTCTCCTGAATTGCAGGCAGACTCTTTACTGACTGAGCTACAAGGAAAATTCCCTGTAGAAGTAATAAAATGATTTTACTATATCTTCTCCTAACATAAAGATGGTCAGAATACAGAGAAACTTGTTTATGTACATATATACTCAATATTTTTAGCTAAGTAAATTTCAGACATCTTACGTAAATGTTTCCCAAAGCAAAATGAATACTTTTTAAATGTCCTCCTACTCCTTCATTTTGACCCCGGTTTGTATTTCCAAATACCTACTCTCAAAACCTCAAAATATCAGTGTCACCCTTATTTGTTTTTGTTTTCTGATTCTCTGAATCCAAATTGATTATCAAAATCTGTGTCTGATATCTCTTATAAGACATTTGAATTTATCTTCTTGATTGTATCACCCACAATGTCTCATCAAAGTTTACTTTGACTAGTAATAATAAAAGCTGAAAAAATTGCATGTCTATGACTTTTCAGACTTTAGGTAAACCCTGAACATTCATTATTTTTTTAAAATCTTTAAAACAACCTTGACTTTTATTTTCATTTAAGAGAGGTATACCAGGAATTAGATAAGTTCGATGATTTTCCTGATTTCAGAGAGCTATTATTATTGATAGAGCCAGAACTGGAAGCTGCTCAAAGTCTACACTCTGCTGCCACCATAGTCAAAGTGTTCTCTTCTCACTTAGGCTAAGATCTTGACCTGTGGCTTGGCTTTCAAAGCCTTTAACACAAACCTTCCTCTCTCACTTCAACTTCCACCCTCTAGTCTATGTACCTGATACTCTGTGACAATGACCTTTTTTCCAAATCTTGAAGCTGTCACCAACTTACAGAGTTGTGTTACTACATATTCTCACATTTCCTTTTGTCAAAATTCTATTTATTTCTCAACCGTCAATAAACATATCAGTTCCAACACTGTATCCTCCTAGACCTTCACAGGTGTGTCAGGTACGTGGGGTGGAGAGTGGGAGTTGAGGTGAGAAAGGAAGGACTGTGTTAAAGGGTTTGGAGGTTATGCTACAGATCAGCATTTTATCCAGAACCAGAAGGGGACAGTTTGGCTGTTGTGGCAGCAGAGTGGAGAACTTAAGAGCAGCTTCCAATTCTAACTCTGTCAATATCTACCTCTCTGAAATTAGGCAAGTTACCAAACCTATCTAACCCTTGTTAACCTATCTCTAGATGCAAGTGACAGACCAAAACACTATGTTTGTAACATATATGGTAACAGTTTAATACCCACATTGAGAAAGGAGCTTCTGCAAGTCAATTTGGAGAGCAAACTAATAAAATAATGAATAAAAAATGTTACACATAAATGACATGCAAATACACAATAAACATGTAAAGTACTTATATTTACTTGTGATAATATTACCACTTCAGATTAGATCAGTCGCTCAGTCGTGTCCAACTCTCTGCGACCCCACGAATCTCAGCACGCCAGGCCTCCCTGTCCATCACCAAATCCCAGAGTTCACTGAGACTCACATCCATTGAGTCAGTGATGCCATCCAACCATCTCATCCTCTGTCATCCCCTTCTCCTCTTGCCCCCAATCCCTCCCAGCATCAGAGTCTTTTCCAGTGAGCCAACTCTTCGCATGAGGTGGCCAAAGTACT
>NW_011495027.1:708314-718933 GCF_000754665.1 Bison bison bison | reverse complement strand
ATCCCAGGGCTGATCTCCTTCAGAATGGATTGGTTGGATCTCCTTGCAGTCCAAGGGACTCTCAGGAGTCTTCTCCAACACCACAGTTCAAAAGTATCAATTCTTCAGAGCTCAGCCTTCTTCACAGTCCAACTCTCACATCCATACATGACCACTTAATTGGGATAAATTTATAAAGATCAGTAGTATTTGGTTTTCATAAGGATTGTAGAAGTACATGTCATGTACTCTGTCATGTGTCACTATTAAAAACTACAACGCCCCCCACAATTTTCAGCTGCACATGTTTTTCTCTGACCACCATCTTTAAAATTTACTTTTTCTAGTTTCAACTCCTAATGCATTATTAATGACAATGTAAATTGGAATATTATTGAAGGATTATAGAGTCTATTAAATCTTTTTGGAAATGAACATATCTTTTGATAGAGTAATCCCTTGCTTATGTGTATTGTACACACACACACACACTTTACACGTTTGAATCAGGATCCAGACTACCACTCCCATATCATGTGATTTCCTATTACTGTTTCTCTTTCTTCCTTATTGTGCATCTTTCACACTACCTTCTTACTGTCACTTAAACAAAGCACTTTCATTTCTCTGGGTCTTTATATTTGTAATTACTTTGCCTGGAACTATCTTCCTCCAGTTATTTGCAAAATTCACTTAGTCATTTGATTCAGGTAATTTATTCAATTATTACCTTTCTAAAGAGTCTTTGCTACATATTCTATATAAAATAGCACCCCTGTTACTCTTAATCTTCCACTTTTAGTTTATTAACAATTGATGTTATTTTTATCCAGTTATCTGTTCTGTTTCCTTTATTTGAATTAAGTTTTATAAAGTAAGAAGAGAACTTTGGTGAGACCTTAATCTTTAGTGCCTCTAGGAATGCATAATATGTAATAGACATTCAATGAATATTCGTTAACCAAATGAGCAAATTCTTAGGCTTTTTTGCTTTCACTGACTGGGATTAAAAGAGAAAATCAGATACCCCTCTTCTCTACTAACTCATGCTTATCTCATTTCCCAAACTCTAATCCTCATAATGCTCAGATCCCCCATATTCACTTCCTTTTTCATACTTTTCCATCTTCCAATAGTCTTCCATTGTATTCTCTGGAATTCACAGTTGATTCTTAGATAAAATCCTTGCATGTACAGCCTCTTTTTTATTGTTTAATTTGCTCTCTTTATCTACTAAAACTTGGCTGTCACCCAAAGGTTCTGATTTTCATGCAAGCCTGTCTGAGGAGGGCTGTTTTTACTCCATCTTTGGAATATCTTTCTATATTGGAACTGGGTTGGCATAGGGGCCTTGCATTGATTTTCAATACAACTTTTAAACTGCTCTCTCTTTCCTCCTCCCTAAAAATGTCTCTTTTTGAATCTCCTGTTATTTAATTGTACCATGAAGGATCCCTTATTGTTATCATTATCCTTATATTTTCAGACCTACCCTCTTGGTTTTCAGACTTTCAGCCCTAGACCCCTTCTCTCTCCAACACAAGTTCTGTTTTAATTCTTATCAATTTCAATATTTCAGATAAATAATTCTTATGACATCCTAAATTCTCTGATCCTTGAATTTCATCTTCCTGTGATCTTATCCCCCACTTGCCTTGTTGTTGTGAAGTTGCTCAGGTGGGTGCAACTCTTTGTGACCCCATGGGTTGCAGCACTCCAGGCTTCCCTATAATTCGACATCTCCTAGAGCTTGCTCAAACTTCATGAACATTGAGTCGGTGATGCCATCAAACCATCTTGTCATCCTCTGTCCTTCAAACTTCCTACTACTACTAGAAGTAATCCTTCTACTCCTACCTTCAAACTTTCACAGCAACAGGGTCTTTTCTAATTAGTCAGCTCTTCACATCCAATGACCAAAGTAATGGAGCTTCACCTTCAGCATCAATCCTTCCAATGAAGATTCAGGTTTGATTTCCTTTAGTATTGACTGGTTTTATTTGCTTGAAGTCCAAGGGACTCTCAAGCGTCTTCTGCAAAACCACAGTTCATAAGCATCAGTTCTTTGCTGCTCAGGCTTCTTTACGGTACAACTCTTACATCCATACATGACTACTGGAAAACCATAGCTTTGACTGTAAGGATCTTTGCCTTACGTACTCCATCATGTGTCATTATCAAAAACTATAAGCTGCCCATAATTTCAGTTCCATGTATTGCCCTCCAACAACCATATTTCTAATTTATTTTTCTAGTTTTAAACAGAAAAAAATTATATAATTTCACTGGGGAACCGAATCAATTTCTTCAACAAACTTCACTGTCTCATCTTTTGATGTTCTCATTCCTCTCCTTTGTTGTTGTCCAGTTTCTCAGTTCAGTTCAGTTCAGTTCAGTCGCTCAGTCGTGTCCGACTCTTCGCGACCCCATGAATCGCAGCGCGCCAGGCCTCCCCGTCCATCACCAACTCCCGGAGTTCACTCAGACTCACATCCATCGAGTCAGTGACGCCATCCAGCCATCTCATCCTCTGTTGTCCCCTTTTCCTCCTGCCCCCAATCCCTCCCAGCATCAGAGTCTTTTCCAATGACTCAACTCTTCGCATGAGGTGGCCAAAGTACTGGAGTTTCAGCTTTAGCATCATTCCTTCCAAAGAAATCCCAGGGCTGATCTCCTTCAGAATGGACTGGTTGGATCTCCTTGCAGTCCAAGGGACTCTCAAGAGTCTTCTCCAACACCACAGTTCAAAAGCATCAATTCTTCGGTGCTCAGCCTTCTTCACAGTCCAACTCTCACATCCATACATGACGACGGGAAAAACCATAGCCTTGACTAGACGGACCTTTGTTGTCAAAGTAATGTCTCTGCTTTTGAATATGCTATCTAGGTTGTTGCTCAGTCATGTCCAACTCTTTGCGACCCCATAGACTGCAGCACGCCAGGCTTCCCTGTCCTTTACCATCTCCCAGAGCTTGCACAGGCTTGGGTCCATTGAGTCAGTGATGCCATCTAACCATCTTATCGTCTTTTGTCCCCTTCTCTTCCTGCCTTCTATTTTTTCTCAGCATCAGGGTCTTTTCCAATGAGTCAGCTCTTCTCATCAGGGGGCCAAAGTATTGGAGTTTCAGCTTCAGCATCAGTCTTTCCAATGAATATTCAGGTCTGATTTTCTTTAGGATTGACTGGTTTGATCTCCTTGCAGCCTAAGGGACTCGAGAGTCTTCTCCAACACCACAGTTCAAATGCATCAATTCTTTGGCACTCAGCCTTCTTTATGGTCCAACTCTCACATCCATACATGACTACTGGAAAAACCACAGCTTTAACTAGACAGACCTTTGCCAGTAATGTCTTTGCTTTTTAATATGCTATCTAGGTTTGTCATAGATTTTCTTTCAAGGAACATGAGTGTTTTAATTTCATGGCTGCAGTCATCATCTGCAGTGACTTTGGAGCCCAAGAAAATAAAGTCTGTCACTGTTTCCACTGTTTCCCCATCTATTTGCCATGAAGTGATGGAACCAGACGCCATGATCTTCATTTTTTGAAAGTTGAGCTTCAAGCTAGCTTTGTCACTGTCCTCTTTCATCTTCATCAATAGGTTATTCAGTTCCTCCTCACTTTCGGCCATAAGGGTGGTATCATCTAAGTCTGAAGTTATTGATATTTCTCCTGGCAATCTTGATTCTAGCTTGTACTTCATCTAGCCCAGTATTTCACATGATGTGCTCTGCATATAAGTTAAATAAGCAGGGTGACAATATACAGTCACATGCTCTTTTCCCAATTTTGAATCACTCTGTTATTCCATGCCCTGTTCTAACTGTTGCTTCTTGACCTGCACACAAGTTTTGCAGGAAGCAGGTTAGGTCTCATCTCTTTAAGAATTTTCCACTGTTTGTTGTGATCCACACAGTCAAAGGCCTTAGTGTAGCAGATGTTTTTCTGGAACTCTCTTGCTTTTTCTATGATCCAACAGATGTTGGCAATTTGATCTCTGGTTCCTCTGCCTTTCCTAAATCCCACTTGTATATCTGTAAGTTCTTGGTTCACGTACTGTTGAAGCCTAGCTTGGAGGATTTTGAGCATAAGCTTGCTAGCATGCGAAATGAGTGCAATTGCGCGGTAGTTTGAACATCCTTGGCATTGTTCTTCTTTGGGATTAGAATGAAAACTGACCGTTTCCAGTCTTGTGGCCACTGCTGAGTTTTCTAAATTTGCTGGCATAATGAGTGAAGCACTTTCACGCAATCATATTTTAGGATTTGTAATAGCTCAGCTGGAATTCCATCACCTCCACTAGCTTTGTTCATAGTGATGCTTCCTAAGGTCCACTTGACTTTGCACTCCAGGATATCTAGCTCCAGGTGATTGATCACACCCTCATGGTTATCTGGGTCATTAAGCTGTTTTTGTATAGTTCTTCTGTGAATTCTTGCCACTTCTTCTTAATACCTTCTGCTTCTGTTAGGTCCATACCGTTTCTGTCCTTACCGTCCTTAATTGTGCCTGTTTTTGCATGAAACGTTCCCTTGGTATCTCTAATTTTCTTGATGAGATATCTAGACTTTCCCCTTCTATTGTTTTCCTTTATATATTTGCACTGATCACTGAAAAAGGCTTTCTTATTTCTCCTTGCTATTATTTGGAACTCTGCATTCAGATGGGTATATCTTTCCTTTTATCCTTTGCTTTTCACTTCTCTTCTTTTCTCAGCTATTTGTAATGTCTCCTCAGACAACTGTTATGCCTTTTTCCCTCATTCCTCTCCTTACCCAACTTAAATTCCATGGGCAGTCTATCAACTCACCTCCTGATATACACCATTAACTGCCTGTCTGACTTTTAACTGTTTCTTTCTGTTTGTCAAGATCACAGATTGATTAAATCCAGATCACCATTCTCTATGCCCACAATTCTGCCTGTAGATGTAAGTAGTGAAAAATATGCAACCATCGTTACTCATAACCACAAACCTCATGAGAGTTCTTGATGTTTTCAAGCAATCATACTATTACATTAATACTCCACTCTTCTATTTCAATTTCACATCTTCTTGTCCTTCTTTATATCTCCTCACCTATCCTCACCTTCAACTTGATGATTGTATTCAGTTTCTTAAATTTCATGAAGCAAGTTGAAATAATGAAAAGAGAACATCATAGATTCCCACTGCTACATTTGCCCAGTTAGCTTGCATGAGCCCATGCTCTCTGCTGTCTGTCCATCTTGTCGCCAGAGCTGAACTGTTTTTACTACTAACTAAAGAAATTCCACATGCATTCTGTATTCCAGCAGCTCCTGTTTACCCAAAATGTTTTTCCAGCAATTCCCCTTTCTCTCCTCCCTTTTTCTTCCCATCTCTCCACATGTCTACTTGTTCAGTCTCATCTGCTTACAAACAAGCATCTGACCTTTTTTTTTTTTCTCTTCTATCTTCACACTCTTGTCTGGGCTCTATAACCTCCTTCCTGGACTACTACAATGGCTTCCTAATGGGTTTTCTTACATCTACCTGCTCCTTGTTCCCCATACAGTTTGTTCTCATTATAGTAGTCAAAAAGAACTTTTTAAAACATGTCAAGTCATAATGAATGCCCCATCTTCTAAAATCCTCACTGAATCCCCTTGTCACTCAGAATGAACCTTCAATTTCTTACATGTTCTACAAGTTTTTATGCCACTTATCATCCCCATTCCCATCAACCAATAACCTCTCTGACCTTCTTGCCCACTTCTCACGTCATGGACCACTCTGCTCTGACCACAACTGTCTACTGCTTTTCTTTTAATGCATCTCCCACATTTCCTCATCAGGACCTTTGTACATGTTATTCCCATACTGGAGGGGATCTTCCACCAAGTTAACTTCATTTTTTTCAAGTCTTTTCCAAGTTTCACTTTTCCAACTAGTCCTGCCCTAACCACCTTATTTACAATTGTAGCCACATTCTCTTTTCCTATAGTGTGTATACTTTATCCTGCTCTGCTTTTTTTTTTTTTTTTCCTCCATAGGACTTGACACTTTATAACATATCATGTAATTTCTTTTAACTATTTCTGTTTTTAAAATATATATCTCTATCAATTAATTTTAACCTCCAGAAGGGCAAGAACATTTGACTCTTTTGTTCACTGAAGAATCACAAACAAAAATGAGAGCAACAACCTATAAAATAGTAAGTATGTAGTTGTCATCAATTAATAGTTATCTATTGAGTAAATATGTGGTGACTCAGATGGCTCAAAATCTGCCTGCATGCAGGAGACTCGGGTTCAATCCCTGGGTTGGGAAGATCCCTTGGAGAAGGGAATGGCTACACACTCCTGTGTTGTTGTTTGGAGACTCCCATGGACAGAGACCTGGTAGGCTACAGTCCATGGGGTTGCAAAGAGTCAGATACGACTGTGAGACTAACACTCACACACATTGAGTAAACATATTTGTATGAAATATATATATATATAGACATTCAGTGCATCCTTTTTTTTTAACCAGAAAAAAGTGGGCAATATTAATAAAGGAATGGCTAAAGGAGGTCTTATTTATCATGCAAAAATTATGCTATTAGAAAATCTGACTTGGAAAAATTCCCAGACTGCAAATAAACTTAAAAAATAAAATAAAACATAATAGGATTCCATTTACACAATGAAATAGTATATGTACATTTCTCTCTCTCTCTATATATATGTGTGTGTGTGTGTGTGTGTGTGTATAGAAACACCACAGTGGTTTGTTAACAGTGAATACACTTAGCAACAGAGGAGGTTTGATGAGGTAAAGAGAGAAGGGCAAATGTGGAATTTTTAATTGATTTTAAATTATTTGAATTCTTAAGCTGACACATTCATCTATAGTCTTTATAAACTTTGAAAATGAGAATGTTAGGGCAAAGGCAAAATAATATAAGAAAAACAAAATGAAATCAAGTGTGAAATACCCCAAATATGCATGCAAAATTCTCCACACTTTATAAACGTGGGTCATAAGTTTTACTCTGATATTTTCTGCCAACAATGACCAGTTAAATCATGATGTCAAAATGATTAAAAACAAACTAATTATTCAGGAGTTACACACCATTCCTGGGATTAGTACCTGAAGAAAATATTCTAGCCTGAATCTCTCCTGATTGATGTTTGAGCGGCAACTTTATCACTATTTTATAGTAGCTTCAATGCATTTTACAGAGTTTTTCCTTTTTAAATATTTTATGGAAACTGCCAAAGCACAGCTTGGCAATACCAATCTTGTAGGTCTTGAGGTCTTGTAGGAGGAGGCTGGCAATAGGCCACCAAACAATGTGATCAAGAAACTTGGCTATTGTCAAGTCGTTAATTCCAAGAACCATATTAAGGTGAGAAGAAGGGGAAAATTGGGAAACATTGGTTAATGGGTACCAAGTTTCAGTTATGCTAGGTGAAAAAAATTCTGGAAGTTAAATGAACATGATGACTACAGTTAATAATAGGTATTATATGCTTAAAGAGGGTAATTCTTAAGTGTTTCTACCATAAACAAACACAAAAAAGAGCTATATTTAGAGTATTTTAATCTATGCTCTGTTATTTTGTTTTCTGCAAAAGTAGTTCTTAGTCAAATATTTGAGAAACATCTGTATAAACCTAAGTTAAGTGTTTCTTAACTTAATATGTAAATACTCAAATATACACTGTAAACATACAAAAAGCATTGAAATCTTTGAGTGAGATAGGAGCAAAGTTAAGTCAGGAACTCTATTTTTGAAAGAGTGCCTTCCAGGATTTTTGTTGAACGCAACATACTTTGGATGAATGACATGAATGGATGGCCCCTCCTATTAAGGGAGTCTCTGCTGCTGCTGCTGCTGCTGCTAAATCACTTCAGTCGTGTCTGACTCTGTGCGACCCCATAGACGGCAGCCCACCAGGCTTCCCCGTCCCTGGGATTCTCCAGGCAAGAACACTGGAGTGGGTTATCATTTCCTTCTCCAATGCATGAAAGTGAAAAGTGAAAGTGAAGTGGTTCAGTCGTGTCCGACTCTTAGCGACCCCATGGACTGCAGCCTACCAGGCTCCTCTGTCCATGGATTTTCCAGGCAAGAGTACTGGAGTGGGGTGCCATTGCCTTCTCTGAAGGGAGTCTCTACCAATAGGATTTTGTTGTCAGTGTTCTTTGTCTGTTACCTTTCAAATCAGACTGTTGAGTAATAGGCCTTCTTTAGATCCTATATTTGATTTGAAGCTCTATTTTTATATTTATATTCTTGCTGAGTCTGACTTTTCTTCAACAGCTTTCCACTTTGGATATTTATAAAGAACAGATTTTATTATTCAGCACCTAATATTGCCAGTGCCTAGAACAGTGTTTATTGAATATTTGTTGAAAGAAAAACTTAAAGAATATGTTCACAGGAAGAACAGAATTTCATGAAACATTATTTATAGCTCTAAGGTAATTTTCCATATTCCAAGTCTTTCCATGTATAGAAGGTCAAATGACATTTTTCATTGCTGTTTTTTACTGGAATTATACCAGTCCAATGTGGCAGTAATAATGCTGGTTAGAAACTCTGATAATAGCTATAAATTTCTTTACTAATGGCTACAAATAAGTTATTAAATATAGCTTACCTAAAAAGGCAAATCTTTTAAAATATGATATCTGACAAAATTAAAATATTTCTTGGTGGAATAAAGTTGAAAAACTAGTTTAATTCCTACTTTACAGAACAGGAAACTAAGGCTATTGGAGCAAAGCAGATTTGTCCACTCTGGCATGAAACCTTTGGAGCAATGTAGGTATAAAAATTCACATTTCATAAATTTTGTGCAACAGAGCCATTTTCTCCCCTCCTTTCAAGATCTTTCTTTTTGCAGATTTCATCCTAACATCTCTCAGTCTCCTTGTGTTATACTTTTTATTTCATTTACATAGCATGTGACATTCTTTGCATGTATCAAGAACTCTGCTATTTCAAAGCTGGAAGGCCCTGAGTGCTGGCCATTGAGGAAGCTGTGTTTTCACTTATTTACAGATGGGAAGCATGGCTTCTGACAGAGCTGATTCCCAGTGATGGGGCAGACTGGCTGAAAACTGGTAAGAGGACTCTGCAACAGCTCTGGGGCCAAATCAAGGCCACAGGCCATATGTCTAGCTCCTCTGTCATAAACAGATGACCAAGAGTAGACATTCCCAGGTGTAATGTCACTGGGATCTTATTTGCAAGCATATAAACTAATGACATTCAATTATGTTCAGAGGCAATGTTGTCAAAGCCACCAAGGAAACAATTTACTGCTCTTACACAGTGTGTGATTCAGAGTGCATTAACATGTTTTCACTGCTTGTCAATATGCTTCTGAAGAGGTGCTTTTTCAGCTTCTTGTATAGGCGTGATTCATACACTTAGATAATGTGCATAAATATGATGGTGTAGAGGGTTATTTCAGAATCAGTTTGGGTGAAAAATATTTTGCATAGATTAAAATCAGCTCATTTCTTAGTAGGCATCGTCCAGTTAAAGTTAGCCATTCCCATCTCCAGGGCATCTTCCCAACCCAGGGATCAAACCTGGGTCTTCTGCATTGTCAGTAGATTCTTTACTGTCTGAGCCATGAGGGAAACCCCAATTAAAGGAATAAAGGCAAGATTTCTCAAACAAGTGGAGTGAAATTATCTGCTAACACTAGTTGGTGGAAAACTGACAAAAGGCTTAAAATTTTGGCTCCATGAAATTCCATTCTTGCTTAACAGTATCACATTTTCTCATGTAGAAAAAAAAAATCTGATTTACATAAAAATGGGGGTATAGAATAAGCAATAATATTTAACTTTACAAGAGGCCATCTAATACTCTTCTAATCTTCTTGGAAGAAATGACATAGATTTTTAAAGGACTAATTTATATATTTTCACCATTACTAATGTTAAAAAGAAATATCCAGAGTATTGGATCAGAGAGATGAAGCATAACTTCACACAACACATTGCAACAACAATGCTGTTTACATTGGCATTTTTATTTACAGTGTGCATAAACATGAATTATGTATTTTAATTTGTGATATTAAATAAAATACAGACCAGGTATTGGGAGGAGCAACTACAGAGGGGATATATCATTATCACCATGATTTTTATCATTCTCATCTCACAGATTTCAGAACTGAAATTCAGAGAAGTTAAATAACTTATCCACGATCATATTCCAATAGCACTAAAATCAAAAGTAGATATAGAGTGAATTTTCTGATTTCTAGGGCAAAGTGTTTTCTCCCATACAATACTATCTTTCCTACCCAGAGACGAAAGGTCTATTTTGTAGCTGTAACTGCTATAGGTGTCAGAAAAGGGTAAAGATCAAGAAAAGCAGGAAGTAGCTAAATAATAGAAGTCTAGAAAGCTGAACTATGGATAGTGTTCAGATGACAGAAGAAAATGAAGGAAATTCTCAGCAAAGCAACAACATGGATAAATCGTTAGAAAACAAGCATTTATTAATTGATTTAGTTAATATTCAGCACTAATAGGCCTCAAGTAATGTGTTGGGCTTCCCAGGGGGCTCAGTGGGTAAAGAATCCACTTGCAATGCAGGAGAAAAGCAGGAGACACGGATTCGATCCCTGGAAAGGGAAGATCCCTGCCCCCACTCCCC
>NW_011495027.1:706216-708214 GCF_000754665.1 Bison bison bison | reverse complement strand
AACCCACTCCAATATTCTTGCTAGAGAATCCCATGGACAGAAGACCCCTGCTCGCTACATGGGGTCATAAAGAGTATGACATGACTGAAATGACTGAGTGCACAGTGTATGAGGTACAGTGATTCAGTGCTGAGCAAAAGAGGCAAGATCTCTAAACTCATGAAGCCTCTCTTACAGGTGGAGTAAGACAGACTATAAACAAATTTTAAAAATCAAGTGTTAACTTCTATCAAGAAGAGTGTGTGTGTGAGAGAGAGAGTTACATCTGATTCTTTGCTTCCTCATGAACTGTAGCCTACCAGGCTTCTCTGTTCATGGGATTTTCCGGGTAAGAATACTGAAGAGGATAGCCAACCCCTTAGATAGAATAAACAGGTAGAGAGTGGTAGAGGAAAGGAATAGAGCAGACACCTGAATGGTAAAGAATATTTAGGTATGCAGATGTTTGTGGGAAGTATTTCCTAGTTGATAAGACCAGCAATGCAGCCCAGGGCCATTAGAGAGAGGCTTGCAGACAAAGCAAATTTTTTTGAAGTCTGATAAGCCAGTAAGAAGTTCTGATTTATGGTTTTTTAAAAGAAGATCATTCTTGGGGTGACTTTCCTGGTGAACCAATGATTAAAACTGTACTCCTAATGCAGAGGATTCTGGTTCGATCCCTGGTCAGGGAACTAACATCCCTCATGCCACAGGGTGTGGCAAAAAAAGAGGACATCATTCTGCTTGACTCACAAGTGCAGAGGACATCCTAAACAACAGCAGAGAGTTCAGCTGGGGTTTGTCAGCATCACCAAGAGAGGGACTTGCATTGTGATGGCAGTGATGAGGATGCTGCTAAGTGATCAATTTGGGATGTATTTTGAAGGCAGCACTGATAAGCCCCAAGTGGTTTTAGGTGGTTTAGATGAAGTTGGAGATGTTTTCTGTAGGGAAAAGACTGAAGTGAGAGGTCCAAACTACCTTCTAAATTTTTGGTTTGAGGATTTGAACAGGTGAGATGAAGACTACGAATGTGTTATATGCAGTCAAGGACATGAAGCTGCTCATGGCAATCTAGTGGGTGTATATGCTGACAAAGTTAGGGACAAAGGCTTGGTTCATTTAAGGCTGTGTGTTTAATGCTGCTGGATTGTCCTAGGCTGACCATGACGCGGCATGGCCAGAACTGCAAGGGGGGAGACCTGAAATTTACCCAGAACTTCTAAAGCAAAATGCCTTTTGCTTTAGTCTTTCTGGAACTTGTTTTTATTGTTTACAAAGGAGAAGTTAAGCCAGATTGATAATGTTAAACTTTTGATACATTCTGGATGTATCAAAACTTTGATACCTTTTAGGTATCTAATGTTTGATACCTAAACTTTTGATACCTTTTAGGTATCTAATGATTTCCAGTCACCCTCCAGAAAAATGGTTGCAGATTTATGTAAAATCTCCCCAAAGAGACCTAAGGAATCTTTGGTCACTAAACATTATCAGACATTCCTCTAATTTGAGATGTACTATTCTATACAACATCAGTTCAGTTCAATTCAGTTCAGTCACTCAGTTGTGTCCGACTCTTTAAGGACCCCATGAATCGCTGTATGAATTCCAGGTCTCCCTGTCCATCACTAATTTCCGGAGTTCACCCAAACTCATGTGCATCGAGTTGGTGATGCTATCCAGCCATCTCTTCCTCTGTCGTCCCCTTCTCCTTCTGCCCCCAATCCCTCCCAGCATCAGGGTCTTTTCCAATGAGTCAACTCTTTGCATGAGGTGGCCAAAGTACTGGAGTTTCAGCCTCAGCATCATTCCTTTCAAAGAACAGCCAGGACTGGTCTCGTTTAGGATGGACTGCTTGGATCTCCTTGCAGTCCTAGGAACTCTCAAGAGTCTTCTCCAACAACACAGTTCAAAAGCATCAATTCTTCAGTGCTCAGCTTTCTTCATAGTCCAACTCTCACATCCATACATGACTACTGGAAAAACCATAGCCTTGACTAGATGGACCTTTGTTGA
>NW_011495027.1:694736-706116 GCF_000754665.1 Bison bison bison | reverse complement strand
CAGCTTTAGCATCATTCCTTCCAAAGAAATCCCAGGGCTGATCTCCTTCAGAATGGATTGGTTGGATCTCCTTGCAGTCCAAGGGACTCTCAGGAGTCTTCTCCAACACCACAGTTCAAAAGCATCAATTCTTCAGAGCTCAGCCTTCTTCATAGTCCAACTCTCACATCCATACATGACCACTGGAAAAACTGTAGCCTTGACTAGACAGACCTTTTTGGCAAAGTAATATCTCTGCTTTTCAACATGCTATCTAGTTTGGTCATAACTTTCCTTCCAAGGAGTAAGCATCTTTTAATTTCTAGGCTGCAGTCACCATCTGCAGTGATTTTGGAGCCCCCAGAAATAAAGTCTGCCACTGTTTCCACTGTTTCCCCATCTATTCCCCATGAAGTGATGGGACCAGATGCCATGATCTTAGTTTTCTGAATATTGAGCTTTAAGCCAACTTTTTCACTCTCCTCTTTCACTTTCGTCAAGAGGCTTTTTAGTTCCTCTTCACTTTCTGCCATAAGCATAAACTACAAATGCAAAACAATATATGACTGTGGTGGTGTGGTAGATAGCACTGCCTGATATGTGGCCTGGTAAAGGCACTCATCCTTGTAGCTACAACATTAGGAACATTCACCCTACTTATTCACAGCGTAGTGAGAGAAAAATAAAAAATCAAACAGGAGATGACAGCCTTCTCTTCTGAGCATGTGTTGTTTAGCCAGATCTAATTATCTTGCTCATAGGGGATTAAAATGGAGAATTAGAAAGTCAGGAGATACCCAGAATAACAGGCAAGTTGCTCTTGGAGTATAAAATGAAGCAGGGCAAAGGTTGATAGAGTCTTGTCATGAGAACATGCTGTTCCTTTTCCAAAGGATGTTCCAAACATCCTTTTCTAACAACCCAAGAGATGACTCTACATGTGGACATCACCTGATGGTCAATACCAAAATCAAATTGATTGTGTTCCTTGTAGTCGAGTATGGAAAAGCTCTATATAATCAGCAAAACAGTATCTGGAGCTGACTGTGGCTCAGTTCATCAGCTCCTTATTGCAAAATCCAGGCTTAAATTAAAGAAAGCAGGGAAAACTACTAGGCCATTTAGGTATGACCTATATCAAATACCTTATGATTATACCATGGAGGTGACAAGTAGATTCAAGAGATTAGTTCTGATAGACAGAGTGCCTGAAGAACTATCAATGGGGGTCCATAACACTGTATCAGAGGCAGTGGCCAAAATTATCTCAAAGAAAAATAATTGTAAGAAGGCAAAGTGGTTGTCTAAGGAGGCTTTATAGATGCTGAGGAAAGAAGAGAAGTGGATGGCAAGGGAGAAAGGGAAAGATATACTCAACTGAATGCAGAGTTGTAGAAAATAGCAAGGAGAGAGAAGCAAGAATACTGGAGTGGGTTGCCATTTCCTTCTCCAGGGGATCTTCCTGATCCAGGGATTGAACCCAGGTTTCCTGCATTGTAGGCAGATGCTTTACCATCTGAGCTACTAGGGAATCCCAAGGAGAGATAAGAAGGTCTTAAATGAACAATGCAAAAAAATAGATGAAATCAATAGAATGAAAAAGACTAGAAATCTCCAAGAAAATTGAAGATATCAAGGGAAAATTTCATAGGAAGATGGGCACAATAAAGGGCAGAAACAGCAAAGACCTAACTGAAGCAGAAGAAACTAAGAAGAGGTGGCAAGAATACACAGAAAAATTATACAAAAAAGATCTTACTGAACTGGGATAACCATGATGGTGTGGTTGCTCACCTAGAGCCGGACATCCTGGAGTATGAAGTCAAATGAGGCGTAGGAAGCATTACTAACAATAAAGCTAGTGGAGGTGATGGAATTCCAGCTAAGCAATTTAAAAATCCTGTTAGACGATCCTATGAAAGTGCTGCACTCACTACGCCAGCAGATTTGGAAAACTCAGCAGTAGCCACAGGACTGTAAAAGGTGTTTTCATTTCAATCCCAAAGAAGGACAATGCCAAAGAATGTTCAAATTACTATACAACTGCACTCATTTTACACGCTGCTGCTGCTGCTAAGTAGCTTCAGTCGTGTCTGAGTCTGTGCAACCCCGTAGACGGCAGCCCACCAGGCTTCCCCGTCCCTGGGATTCTCCAGGAAAGAACACTGGAGTGGGTTGCTAGTTCCTTCTCCAATGCATGAAAGGAAAAATGAAAGTGAAGTTGCTCAGTCGGGGCTGACTCTTTGCGACCCCATGGACTGCAGACTACCAGGCTCCTAGCAAGATACTGCTCAAAATCCTTCAAGTGAGGCTTCAATAGTTCGAGAACTGAGAACTTCCAGATGCACAAGCTGGGCTTCAAAGTGGTAGAGGAGGAACTAAAGAGCAAATTCCCAACATTTGTTAGATCATAGACAAAGCAAGGGAACTCCAGAAAAATTTTTCTTCATTGACTATACTAAAGCCTTTGACTGCATCAATCATAACAAACTGGAAAATTCTTAAAGAGATGAAAATTCCAGACCACCTTACCTGCCTCCTGAGAAACCTGTATATAGGACAAGCAGCAGCAGTTAGAACCTTATATGGAAGGACTGACTGGTTCAAAATTGGGAAAAGAGTATGTTAAGGCTATTGTCACCCTGATTATTTAATTTACAAGCAGAGTACATCATGCAAAATGCTAGGCTGGATGAATCATAAACTTATTCTAGGATAAATATCAACAATTTTAGATATGCAGGTAAAACCATTGTAATAGCAGAAAGTGAAGAGGAACTAAATAGCCTCTTCACGAGGGTGAAAGAGGAAAGTGAAAAAGCTGGCTTGAAACTCAACAGTAAAAAAAGTATGATCATACCATCAGGTCCCATCATTTCATGTAAATAGAAGGGGAAAAACTGGAAACAGTGACGGAATTTATTTTCGTGGACTCAAAAATCACTGCAGATGGTGACTGAAGCCATGAAATTAAAAAGACACTTGCTCCTTGGAAAGAAAGCTATGACAAACCTAGAGAGCATATTAAAAAGTGGAGACATCACACTGCCAACAAAGATATGTATGGCCAAAGCTATGGTTTTTCCAGTAGTCATGTATCGATGTGAGAATTAGACCATAAAAAGGCTGAGTGCGGAAGAACTGATGCTTTTGAATTATGGTGCTTAAAAATGCTCTTGAGAGTCCCTTGGACTGCAAGGAGATCTAACCAGTCAATCGCAAAGAAAATCAACCCTGAATACTCATTGGAAGGCCTGATTCTGAACACTGAAGCTCCAATACCTTGGCCACCTGACGGGAAGAGCCCATTTATTGAAAAAGACTCTGATACTTGGACAAATTGAAGCAAAATAAGAATGGGTCAGCAGAGGATGAGATGGCTATATAGTGTCACCAATTCAATGGCCAAGAATCTGAGATTCATGTCTCCCTGGAGATAGTGGTGGACAGAGGTGCCTGGTGTGCTGCAGTTCCTGGGGTCACAGTGTCATAAACAACTTAGCTACTGAACAACAATAGCAATTATCTAGCACCTGGATCCCAACTGCAAGTGAAATAGAAAATCTTGGAGAGCATGTTTGGCAGACATTACATTCTCTTTAATACATATGTTCTCCTCGCACAGATGTTTTCATAAGTCATGTAGAAACTTTTGGTTAAATAAGTACTATCTTGTTGTTGTCTCATAGCTAATTCATGTCTGACTGTAGCTGTCAGGCTTCTCTATCCATGGGATTTCCCAGATAAGAATACTGAAGTGGGTTGCCATTTCCTTCTCCAGTGGATCTTCCCAACCCAGAGATTGAATCTATGTCTCCTGTGTCTCCTGCATTGGCAGGGAGATTCTTTATCACTGTGCAACCTGGGAACCCCTAAGTAAATGCAGACTTATATAAATAATGGAATACTGTGAAGCTGTAAAATTATTTATGAAGATCTCACAAAACATATAAATACAAAATACCGAAATACAGAAGAGTGTGGATAGTATGTGGCCACTCAGTTAAGAATTTATGTTTTTAACTGTTTGTGTTGTATAGAAAATATGTGAAGGATAAACTTAAGCAACTGGTAGAAACAATTACCTGGTCATGGTGATGGAGATCATGGATGAGAAAAGAAAGAGAAAAAGTGAGAATAAGACTTCTGACTGTAATTCATTTTATATTGTTTTGATTTTTTAAATATATGAATAGAGTACCAACTAAAACTACTAAAAATTGACTTTAAAAATGGGGTATAAGAAACAAGTTCTCAACCCACCTCTGATCGTCTTTATTCTCAGTGATAAGGGGTATCAAATCATCAGCAGCTAATTCCAGAGCACCCATTGTTAAAAATGACAGCATCTGGTGGAGTAGGATACCTGAGGATCACCAATTAGTTCAAGCATGGCTTCATTATAGCACTACATGCAAAGTGTCATGTATTATTCCTCACTTAATAAACCTCACTTCATCACACGGATTAACAAAGATAAAGTAGCTAAATATTGCCTAAGATCGCCTGTATATACATAAGATTTTCATTTGTCAGGAAGAGAAGGAAAACTTAGTAATAGATTGGTGGTTTTTTGCTCCTCTTATTATAATGTTTCCTGTTAGTTGCTCAGTCATGTCCAACTCTTTGTGACTCCATGAACTGTAGCCCACCAGGCTTCTCTGTCCATGGAATTCTCCAGGTAAGAATACTGGAGTGGGTAGCCATTCTCTTCTTCAGGGAATCTTCCTGACCCAGGGATAGAACAGGGTCTCCTGCATTGCAGACAGATTCTTTACCATCTGAGCCACCAGGGAAGCCCCTCTTATTACAATGCTGATGTATAACTCTATAGGAGTTTGGGGGTTATAGTTTGATATAACTTTAAATTTACAAAATTACTGATCTGCGTGAACAAATTTTCCAAGGGAAAATAATTTCTACTGATAATTTAAATTTGTATACTATTCCAAGTTGATAGGCATGAAAATCATTATTGTGGTAATATATTTATTATTAATGCTTTATAAGTTTCAAAGTAATAACAATATGAAATTATAGTAAAGAGTATAAGATGTTCAACTAAACAGATATGGATTTAATTTCTACCTCTGCTAGTTATGAATCTATGGGCTTTTTGTTTCATCTTCCAAGATTTTCACTTCCCCCCACCTATAAAGTGGGAATAATATTAACTACTTTATTTGGTTGTTGTGAGAATTGAGCTTAAGTTTTTAAAATATTTAGGATAAAATCTGGCAGAAGAAAGCATGCTCTGTAGGTGGTTGCTGTTATTACTATTGCACATTAGCTAGCTAGTCATAATTTATTTAGAGTTAATCCTACAAATACTTTAGAAATGAATCAGATATTATTTGTTTTACCAAAGTTATGGTGAGATTTTAGGGAAGAAACAATTTCTTTTTATTCATTATAATGTAAGGCAGAGAGTTTCAAGATAAAGAAGGACATGCTGAAGAAGAATAAAGTATAGGAAACGGCTTTGGCTGGAGAGTCGAGAAAAACTTTGACATTTGGAAAATATGGATTGTTGTTCAGATTAATTGAGATATTATTTAGAAATACACTTATCACATTGTAGGAACCTGCTAAATAAGAGTGCTCATTAGCATTAGCTATAGTCCATGGGGTTACTAAGAGTCGGGCATGACTGAATGACTTCACTTTCACTTTTCACTTTCATGCATTGGAGAAGGAAATGGCAACCCATTCCAGGGTTCTTGTCTGGAGAATCCCAGGGACGGGGGAGCCTGGTAGGCTGCCATCTATGGGGTCACACGAGTCGGACACGACTGAAGCGACTTAGCAGAAGTAGCGGTAGCATTAACATTTCACAGTAAAATGAGAGGATAGATAACTTCTATCTATCTTACTGGTTTGATCACTAAGTCAAAGCATGATTATAAAAAAAAAAAATTAAAATTTGTCATTTGGGAAAATGTCCAAATTTTGAGTAAGTTGCTGCTACTGCTGCTAAGTCACTTCAGTCGTGTCCAACTCTCTGCGACCCAAGAGGCGGCAGGCTCCCCTGTCCCTGGGATTCTCCAGGCAAGAACACTGGAGTGGGTTGCCATTTCCTTCTCCAATGCATGAAAGTGAAAAGTGGAAGTGAACTCACTCAGTTGTGTCCAACTCTTAGTGACCCTATGGACTGCAGCCTTCCAGGCTCCTCCATCCATGGGATTTGCCAGGCAAGAGTACTGGAGTGGAGTGCCATTGCCATAGTTTAATGTTACTGTGTTATTAAACTTTAATATTTTGTTTTCTAAAAAGTTTTCTCAAGGTTTTGAGTTCTACATTGTTTTAAACATCTTTCTTCTTTATTTTTAAGTCCAGTGTCTTTCAAGGGAAACTTAATTTATATGTTTCAGATTCTTTTATACTTAACTCATCCAAAAGTTATTTTTGGAAAAATTCTTTGATGTCCAGAAAGCTTTATCATTTTCTTATAATATATTCAAAATCCTTTCCTATGGAAATTGGAAAACATGTCTTGTTTAAAGTAAATAAATGAAAACACCTAATTATAGGGAGACATGTATGAAATCTCTCCCTCTCTTTTTCTTTCTCTTTGTAATATTTCTGTATTTGTACCCTGGTATCCAGCAATGATCATTTCTGGGAGGCAAATTGGCAAAGCATTTGAAGAATTTAACTTTCTTCAAATCAGTTCAACTTAATAAACATATTTTGCTACCTCTGTTGTATGGGAAAATATGCAAATTTCTGTAGATGATAGCAATAAAAATGACACAGAAAAACTAAAATTCAGTGCATATCTTCAAGGAGTTTATATTCTAGTAGTAGAGAAAGATAAACATTAAAGAAATTATACTATTTGGCTGAAAGAGGTAAAAGCAAACCTGTGTGTAAGTAGAACAAGAAGGATTGTGAATTGACTGAAGAACTGAGAAAAGATTTTCACATAATAGGTGCAATTCAAGTCAGCCTTATTAGAATTTCAGGGATTATTAGAATTTCAACGAATAAAGAAGTTGAGGAGGGTATCCTTCTCTCAACAAAATCACTTGAGCATAACACACATGGTGAAGCCATAATGTGCAGCACTTTAAATGCCAAGCTTAGAGTTTGGATTTTATTTGCTAGGTAACAGGGGAATCATCTGAGTGTCCTTGAGGAGAATAAGTAATACAAATATACCTTGGGCCTTAGAAAGATAAAGCTGATGGAAACGTGATAGATGAAGACACTAGGGAGTCAGAAGGTTCTGAGACCAAGTTCAGGTGAGGGTCAATGAAGACATAAACTATGGTAGCAGAAATGAGAAGGTGAGCAACAAAGAAGAGAAGTCGCTTATGGTTCCTGGATATTCAGTTGAGGCGTATAGTAGTTAGAATATGGTTGAAGCTGGCTATTAAAAATAGACCTAAAACCAGAACAATTCAAACAAGAGAGACTTTGTTTTCTTTTATGAACAGAGGGATATGGAGAAGTGACTTGACTCTACAAGTTCATGTCCAGCATTGTTGAAATAGTGAACATTGGCTCTCAACCACTTCCCACTACTGTCTTTGGAAAGAGAGTGAGGAAGTTGAAAGCAAGCAGCTTCGTTTTAGAGAAGTGACCCTGAAATTCTTTGCATGGCACCCATACATATTCCCCTACTTGACTCTAAGAAAATTTCTACTCAGAGTCTAAAACCTGGCAGCTCAGAGTCCAAAAGACTGTTTTCCTACATCTTGCACTTGTATCATGAGGAGTGTTTGAAATTATTTTGGGTCACACAAAGAGGAAGTAAGGGTTTCCCAGGTGGCACAGAGGTTAAGAACCTGCCTGCCAATGCAGGAGACACAGGAGCAGTGGGTTCAGTCCCTGGGTCAGGAAGACCCCCTGGAGAAGGAAATGACAACCCACTCCAGCATTCCTGCCTGAAAAATTCCATGGATAGAGAAACCTGCTGGGTTACTGTCCATGGGGTCACAAAGAGTCAGACACTACTGAGTGCCTGAGCACACATAAAAAAGAGGCAGGCAGTCGATCCCATGGATGACAAGTTGAATGGAGGCAAAGAGGATGGCGGGAGAAGATAAGCAATTTTTTCCCCTTGTTTGGTGGATTTGTCCTGTCATGAAGGCTCTGAAGCTGAGCAATTGCCCCACCAGAGGTTTCCAGTGCTGACCTATATATACACCAGATTCAGTCATCACACTTACCAATGTTGATTTTTAAATTGTGTGAATATTGATTTAATACCTGTCACATGCACAGTACCATAAGCTCCATGAGGACAGGCACTTCATATTTTTTGTTTAATACTGAATTCTTCCAGCGTTTAGCAAAGTATCTGATATATTTATGGAGAAGGCAATGGCACCCCACTCCAGTACTCTTGTCGGGAAAAATCCCATTGACGGAGGAGCCTAGTAGGCTGCAGTCCATGGGGTCGCTAAGAGTCAGACACGACTGAGTGACTTCACTTTCACTTTTCACTTTCATGCATTGGAGAAGGAAATGGCAACCCACTCCAGTGTTCTTGCCTGGAGAATCCCAGGGATGGGAGAGCCTGTTGGGCTGCTGTCTATGGGGTCACACAGAGTCGGACACTTACTGAAGCGACTTAGCAGCAGCAGTTTCAAGTTACGTCTCAATAAATTTCAAGCCTAAAGAAAGTCTAAAAGAGTAGTAGAGAAATGTACATGCTCATTCACTAATAGTTAACATTTGCCTTACTAGTTTATTTTTCTCTTGTAGTCTTCCTCCTGAATCCACCAAAAGTAAGTTGCCGATGTTATGACACTACTTTTAAATAATTCAGGAAGGAAGGAAACGTTGAAGGAAGGAAATTAGTTGTTGTTTTAATTCCTTTTGCATTTACCAAGTCTTTGTGCTTTATGTTTACTCCCAGGATAATTTAGCCAAAATCATATGAAAAAAATTTTCATGGCTTTATAGAAAATGTTAAGGGATAAATAATAATCATTTACATAACTGCTATTTCTGAATATTCTAAAAATAGATTCAATTTCAAAAGCATTTAAGGAGTTATTATAAACCAAATGAATCTTAAAATTTAACTTTTCAAGTGTTTAAATGACTGAAGCAACTTAGTGCATTTGCTTCACTTGTAGAAGGCTGATTTAAACATTGAAAGTGAAAGTGAAGTCGCTCAGTCATATCCAACTATTTGAGACCCCATGGACTGTAGCCTATCAGGCTCCTCCGTCCATGGGATTTTCCAGGTAAGAGTGCTGGAGTGAATTGCCATTTCCTTCTCCAGGGGATCTTCCCCACCCAGGAATTGAACCCGGGTCTCCCGCATTGTAGACAGACGCTTTACCGTCTGAGCCACCAGGGTACTTCTAAATAGAGGTAAGGAAAAAAAATCAGATTTAGAAGTTTCAACACATCCTAGAGGGTTTCTCTCTACTAAAGGAATAAATTACCAGCATTCTGATAACATTCATAGATGATCCTAGAAGAAGTGATAAACATAGGTAAGTTCAAGACAATATGGATAGCTTATAGTGAACGATGTCAGATTCATGAACTCTGAAGAAGATTTAGCTTTGGGACCAGGGACCAGGCTTGATCACTCAAGAGCTTTTGTGTAGCAGAGTTTTATTAAATAAGAAAAGGGACAGAGAAAGCTTCTGACACAGACATCAGAAGGGGGACGGAGAATGCTCCCCTCACTAGTGTTAGCAAGGGAGTATATACTTTTTAAATTAGTTTCTACAATAAATCAAAAGAATGTCTGGAGGTTGTAAAGATCTTACTAGACCCACTCCAATAATTTACATTTTAAGATAACAGAAGTAGCCAGAAATAGATTTTCAGGAAGGAGAAACTGTCCTCAAGCAGGATACACTGTTGTTATATAATCCTCAGTTTGTCAACAAAGGTCCATCTAGTCAAGGCTATGGTTTTTCCAGTAGTCATGTATTGATGTGAGAATTGGACTATAAAGAAAGCTGAGCACCAAAGAATTGATGCTTTTGAACTGTGGTGTTGGAGAAGACTCTTGAGAGTCCCTTGGACTGCAAGGAGATCCAACTAGTCAATCCTAAAGGAAAACAGTCCTGAATATTCACTGGAAGGACTGATTCTGAAGCTGAAACTCCAATACTTTGGCCACCTAATGTGAAGAACTGACTCATTTGAAAGACCCTGATACTGGCAAAGATTGAAGCTGGGAGGAGAAGGGGACGATAGAGGATGAGATGACTGGATGGCATCACTGACTCAATGGACATGAGTTTGGGTGAACTCCGGGGAGGCCTGCTGGGCTACAGTCCATGGGGTCTCAAAGAGTCAGACACGACTGAACAATTGAACTGAATTGAACAGAATTTAAACTGAGTTGTTTGTTGTGTAATCATCAATTCCGGGCTTAAAGAAAAAAAGCATTTTATGTAACTAAGACTAAGGAATGTAGAGAAAAAAAGATGTTTGTCCTTTCCTCCTCCTTGAGAATTCCACATCCCTATCTCCTCCTTGAGAACCCCAGATTTCTCTCTCCTCCTCGGGACTCTGGACTTCTTATCAACCTGCCTAGGAATTGACTCTCTCAATACTATAATTAGACTATAAGTAGTTGGAAATAGGATAAGAATAGTAGAGCAAGGAATTCATAAAGAAAAACTGATGTTAGTATTAATGAATGAAACTATAGTTGGCTTCTTCAAGAATATAAAAAATATTGTCATTCATAAAGGGCCTCCTAACATCTCAGGGACTCAGATCTACTAAATATCAGTGTAGAGATAGAAGCTTAACTTTATATGACTAAAAAAACAAATACTTTTTTGCTACCCTTTGCTACTCCTCATTTACCAAAACAAACACTTGAAAAAAGAAGGGGAAATCCTGTATTGGGAAGGCTCATGTTTTCTTCCTTCAATTTATTTATTTATATTTATTTTTTAATGTAATACCAGTTTATTAATTAATGGTCCAAAAATCTTTCCTCGCACTAAAATATTCTTATTAATAACTTCAAAATAAAGATCAATGCAATCAAATATACACCATCTCCTTCAAACTTAGCTTAACATTTATTGATGCTATGATTCAAAAGTCTGGTTCTTTTCTTATTATTATAAATTTATTTATTTTAATTGGCAGCTAATTACTTTACAATATTGTATTGGTTTTCGCATACATCAACATGAATCCACTACAGGTTATACACATGTTCCCCATCCTGAACCCCCCTCCAACTCCCTCCCCGTACCATCCCTCTGGGTCATCCCAGTGCACCAGCCCCAAGCATCCTGTATCATGCATCGAACCTGGACTGGTGATTCATTTCACATATGATATTATACATGTTTTCAATGCCATTCTCCCAAATCATCCCACCCTCGTTCTCTCCCACAGAGTCCAAAAGACTGTTCTATACATCTGTGTCTCTTTTGCTGTCTTGCATACAGGGTTATTG
>NW_011495027.1:675810-694636 GCF_000754665.1 Bison bison bison | reverse complement strand
CACTCATATCACTTTTCCCCACAAGAGAGCTTCTGAGTGGAAGGAACTTTATTACTTTTCTGAGGCTCAAAATACAAGTTAAAATATGCTTTCATTCTTTTTTTTTTTAACTTTACAATATTGTATTGGTTTTGCCATATATCAACACGAATCCGCCACAGGTATACACGTGTTCCCCATCCTGAAACCTCCTCCCTCCTCCCTCCCCGTACCATCCCTCTGGGTCGTCCCAGTGCACCAGCCCCAAGCATCCAGTTTCGTGCATCGAACCTGGACTGGTGATTCATTTCACATATGATATTATACATGTTTCAATGCCATTCTCCCAAATCATCCCACCCTCGTTCTCTCCCACAGAGTCCAAAAGACTGTTCTATACATCTGTGTCTCTTTTGCTGTCTTGCATACAGGGTTATTGTTACCATCTTTATAATTCCATATATATGTGTTAGTATACTGTATTGGTGTTTTTCTTTCTGGCTTACTCCATTCTGTATAATAGGCTCCAGTTTCATCCATCTCATTAGAACTGATTCAAATGTATTCTTTTTAATGGTTCTTGTGCATCCCAATGTTCATCACAGCTCTGTTTATAATAGCCAGGACATGGAAGCAACCTAGATGTCCATCAGCAGATGAATGGATAAGAAAGCTGTGGTACATATACACAATGGAGTATTACTCTTCTTTCAATTTAAATGGAAATATTATATTGTGTACGAATATTCAATACCAGAATGTGGGCCAACAGATGTCCAGGGGATATTTGGTACATTTAAATATACAGTATCTATTTCCCTTATTCCCATTCAGGGCTTGAAAGTTTCAAAAATGTACATACATTTATGAATTGCATATACACATTTTAGTTTTTCAGTTATTCTATTTTACCCTCTTGGTACCTTGTAAAGGAAGTAGTGGAACTCCTAGCTTTCCCATTTGAAGGCAAGGTAACTGAGGGACAGCAAGATTAAATGATTTGTCTGGTGTCATGTAAGATGCTAGTACTGCTGAGAAGATCACCCTATCTCTTGGCACCCTTTGTATTATGCAGTTTTAACCTAAGGATTCTGAATTTTCAAGGTCTGTTATTAACAGAGAGATTAAGCTCAATTAAAATAAAAAAATAAAATTATAAATATATAATCAGATCTATTAGGAGAGCTATATTAGGAGAGCTAATCTGATTTTTGAGATTATAGTTCATATTATTAACTTTTTCTAAATAAGATGCTTTAAGTTAAGAGTACCCTTGTCAGAACTGCCCTTTACCAAAGTGGGCAGACCACAACTTCTCCTGTATCCTAATGTGAGAAAAAGTTGCCAGGAAAGAGTGGATGTGTCTCTACAGTCACTCAGAGTTGTTACAAATATCTTAACTGTTATCAAGGTTGACCTTTTTCAGTACTTTTAGAGTCTCTTAAAAATCTAACAAAATACATGCTTTCTGTTCTCAGAAAATAAAACTAAGAAAGCAAAACTAAAAAAGAACCCACCCCCCACCCCAAAAAAAAAAAATGTGACAGGAAAAGATTGGACAGTTCATCATTGTGGGTTAAGAAATTCTGGTCTGAGAATATGGGATTGAATCAATGTTCTAGCTTTGGAACAATAAGAACTAAAAGACTAATAGATGACAGAGTGTTACAGATATATTTACAATGAGTCACTAAAGGAAAGTAGACCAATGGCAAGGATGTAGAAGAACTTGGGTAAAAAAATAATAGTAATAATAATGATATTCCTTCAGTAGCATGACTTAGATATTGATCTGTATCACTCCCTTGGCACCTAATTTCTTGTGGAGATATTATGTGGGTTATTTCTTTCATCTGAATATCTTAAGCATTCAAGAGAAAAAGAATAAAAATAAATAACATAATATATCCATAAATGAAGAAATTATAAAAGTACTTTAGATTTTCCCAAAATGAAAAAGAAAAATGTTTGAAGAGAAGAAAGATATGTTTATCAAGACTAATGGAGTTATAACTAGAAATAAGTAGAAGTCATATATGCACACATATATGCATATGTGTGCTCATATATGCATAAGTTATGTGCTCACACACATAATTGTGTGTATTTATGTGTGAGTGTGTAATATATCTTTTATCTATCTTTTTAGTTCTTAATATAAATTTTGTAAATCTTTTTAGCTCTTATATAAGTTTTGTCAATCTTATTACTGATAGATTCACTCACAGTCTCTCAAGGGATGTAGTGGAAAATATAGCTCTTTTTTTAAAGTTATAAAATAGACTAAAATTCTGTGAGCAAATTAGTGTGTACTTTTTGCAAGTAAACTCAAGGCAGTAAAATATGGAGACTGAAAAAAACTCAAATTGCTAAAAGCTCATAGCACACTGGAAACCTGTGTACTTCATACAATGTATTTCTACTTAATTACTATATATGTGTATGTCTAAAATTTCAAATTGGAGCTATAAAATAAAAGGCTAGTCATTTTAGAATTGTGTCATTGTAATTCAGTCACATGAGAAAAGTTCTAACCCATTATGAGGTGAAGAACAGGCTGCCTAGCAACCATTTTAACTAGTTTCCTCAAGGTTCTCAAGAGAAAAATGGATGTTTGCCAGGGAAGTATTTGTTTTTGTTTTTATAACAAAGTTTTGGGATTATTGCTAAGTAGTTTCCCCAGTCATTTTTCACATTTTCGTCATCTGAAAGAAAATATTTGAAAAGAAAGGAGGTATGGAAGGAAGGAAGGAAAGAATTGTGGTAGGATGGGAGGGAGGAAAGGAAGAGAGGGAAGGAGGGAGGAAGGAATATACCTAAGGATCCACACGGACTATTTTAAGCAGTCACTCAGGAACTAAAATACAGCAATGTAAATCAAAGTCAGGTGCTTTTGTTTATTATCAGTTCAGCCTCTCAGTTGCGTCCAACTCTTTGTGACCACACTGACTGCAGCACACCAGGCTTCTCTGTCCATCACCAACTCCCGGAGCTTCTCAAACTCACGACCATCAAGTCGGTGATGCCATCCAACCATCTCATTCTCTGCCGTCCCCTCCTCCTTCTTTATTATGCTGCTAAGTTGCTTCAGTTGTGTCCGACTCTGTGCGACCCCATAGACAGCAGCCCACCAGGTTCCCGTGTCCCTGGGATTCTCCAGGCAAGAACACTGGAGTGGGTTGCCATTTCCTTCTCCAATGCAGGAAAGTGAAAAGTGAAAGTGAAGTCGTTCAGTCGTGTCCAACTCTTAGCCACCCCATGGACTGCAGCCTACCAGGCTCCTCCGTCCATTGGACTTTCCAGGCAAGAGTACTGGAGTGGGGTGCCATTGCCTTCTCTGTTTTTTATTATTAATGAGCATAAATACATTTTTGTGGAATACTCACAAATCAAACTCAAAGTAATGATATTGACTTGACTACAAGTTCTTTGAAATGTGTGACAAGAAAGAATATGTGTTGTTGGCCTTGCTTGACCCAGGATTCAAGGGCAAATTTGAAACTCCATGACTACTTCATGAAGCTATAGATCACCAGGAAGATGTTCTCATAAAGAAAATGTGGCAGGTTAGGTCATTCTCCTCCTTCCGGACTTCCTGGTTAAGTAAAAGCACCTTCATAAAACATTCACAGCATATTTTCATAGGATGTCTTAACATGTCAGTCCCTGCTCTGGGAGCAGAGAGAAAAGTGTTTGATGATAATTGAAGAAACAGTAGTTTTACATGTTTACTTTGAGAGAGAGAGAGGGAGAGGGAGAGAGATTTAGTTTTATCAAGCATCCATCATATAGCCTTCATGAGTTTGGGATGGAAAAGCAAAAGTTGGATTTCGGGTTAAATTCCAGAGTTAGTGAAGTGTTAATGTGATGTAGGAAATAAAATGATGAGTTAAAAAGATTAGAATCTCAAGAAAAGCAGAAGAGGTGGGAGATCTAGAGTATGATGGGTAAGTTTTACGAATGAGATGTTTAGAAACATAAATTACTTATATACTTGTTTTATGCGATTATTTTTAGCAATAGCTTTTGCTTCTATTTTAAGACTATTGCCAGTTCAGTTTAGCAAACATAGTTTTGCATGCCTACAGTACAAAGGTGTTTCAACACTAAAAATTGTTTTCTATAGTCACTGTGAGTAATATAGAAACAGTGTTCCTTCTAGAATTTATTCTGAGCCCTGGATTTAATTGCATTTAATTGCATTGACCCAATACATAACTGGATTTATTTGCTATTAAATATTTTCCTGAAGTGTGGAAGAGAAAGTGATTGTTACTTTAAATTACCTGAGAAATTGCCATAATTTGCCACTTTATAATGTAAGGCGAGATTTCCTAAATTAGACTCTGACCTCATGATGAGTTTAAATGCCAAGACTATATTTCAACTATGCTGAGGCATACAGCATTGAAGGAAGGCAGAATACACCACCCTAAAATATTCTGTCTTGTGTGAAAGGATAGAAACTGCCTCCATTGGTTACCCTGCTGCTGCTACTGCTAAGTCACTTCAGTCGTGTCCGACTCTGTGTGACCCCATAGATGACAGCCCACCAGGCTCCCTCGTCCCTGGGATTCTCCAGGCAAGAATACTGGAGTGGGTTGCCATTTCCTTCTCCAATGCATGAAAGTGAAAAGTGAAAGTGAAGTCACTCAGTTGTGTCAAACTCTTAGCGACCCCATGGATTGCAGCCTACCGGGCTCCTCCGTCCATGGGGTTTTCCAGGCAAGAGTACTGGCGTGGGGTGCCACTGCCTTCTCCAAAGTTACTCTAGGGTCACCCAATTGTTTTTGGATTCCATACTTATGAAACTGAATTTGTTTTTCTCCTGTTAGTCTGTTTTATGTTAGTTTAATTATTAGAACAAAAAGAACCTAGAAGAGAAGAAGGGTAAGATTTTCCATCCCTATAGCATGACATGAAGCTTTATTTGTTTAGATTATAATTAAGCCTTATTTTGACACATTATTCTATATATTTCAGCATCTTATCATTTACTAGAACATTACCAAAACAAAATCTTTTGTAAGTTAGGAATAATTTTTCCATTTTATATTTTTTATAGTTTAGTTCTTTATGTTTCCTAAAGGTAAATAATGCATGAGAAAATCTACAGTACCTTGACTAGCATTTTTCTTTAAATATTACATATTATTTTTTGAAAATGTTTGAACTACGAATAGTGGTGCACAATACTTTTCCAGTTGGAAAGAAAGCCTGATATTTATCCATTTCCCTTTGATGTCTTGGCATACTAATGCTATGCCAAGTGGTTGACTACTGAATTCCTCCTAAAAGTTATCAACCTTACAATTTCATGAAAAAAACAGAATACAGGTATCCTTTGAAGAGATAATTTAAATGTTTAGTAGAAGGCTGAATTTTTGTTTTTTTATTTTTGCAGTGACTTTGGTTTCTCACTGATATAGTTTTCACCACTATAGATATGTTAGATTTTTTTTAATGTCATGACAACCCTAAATTAAATACACTAATACAAAAGCAAAATTGTTCCATGGCTAATACCAGACAGCGTTTTATTTAAATTGCTGTAAACCTTCCAGAGACAGTTCAAATTGCTTCCACCTAAGCTGGTTGTCTAATTTCAGTCTACTGCTTTATTCATCCAGGTTTCCAACAAAGATTGAGGAAAAATCCTCAGTCAGAACAAGTGAGGATTTTATAATGAGAAAAAAAATTACAATTGTTTACAGGTAAAATAGGTACAATGACAGATATTAAAGTAAGACATGAGTTGTATTCTAAAAATGATCCAAATAATCATGAATATTCAGTAACATTTTTCTCTTTCCTTTCTGCCTTAAGGGTAATGTCTTCTGTTATGGACTCACTCTGCAGACTTTTCTTATTTCATGGAAATTTTACATACAATATAGAAAGAGCAGTAAGAGTAGTGGTAAAATATATGCATACTAGAGCCAAACTGTCAATCTTGCCAGTCATCTGACTTGGGAAATGTTCAATCATTCTGTGCCTTAGTTTTCTCATCTTCAAATGAGGATTGAACATAGGGCCCACTTCTAGCACTGCTGAGTAGTAAATACATTAATATACATCATGAAATAATAATGTCTGTCTGAAGCATATCACACAGATTATGATGTGGCAATATGGTAAGTTAATTAAATGCATATTTAACACATAATTAAATCATAATTTAATAGGTTAAGAGTGGGGGTGAGAAGTCTTCCTTCACTACCTTTTATTCCTTTAAAAAATATTTTTGGGAGATTGACCATGTGAATTCTGAGGTACTTAGGAAGATTGACTCTCTGAAACTATTGATGTTATTTAAGAATCCATAAGTGTAGAAAAAAGAATCTGGCATGACTGAGCATGTTCCAATCATTTAAGATATCTGAATGTCTACTAGCTAGAATTAAATACATTTTGGGTGTGTGCTCAGTTGCTTTGGCAAGAAGACTGGAGTGGGTTGTCATTACCTTCTCCAGGGATCTTCCTGACCCCAGGAACTAACTGGTATCTGCTGTATTGCAAGAGAATTCTTTACTGTTTACCCATAAGGGAATTTTTTTTTTTTTTTGGTGGGGTTAGCAATTTTTGGTCGGAAAGTAGACAAATCTTCAAAATGTTTTAACACTAAAGTCAAATCATAGACTGGGTTCCAATTTAATATTTTAGACAGGCATAATGTTAAGAATGAAACCAATCTCAGTCTTTACAAAGATATAATATGATATAATAGCATTTTAAGAAAGTTGGGAAAACCACTAGACCATTCAGGTATGATATAAATCACTAACGATTATATAGTGAAAGTGAGAAATAGATTTAAGGGACTAGATCTGATAGAGTGCCTGACGAACTATGGACGGAGGTTTGTGACATTGTACAGGAGACAGGAGGCAAGACCATTCCCAAGAAAAAGAAATGCAAAAAGCAAAATGGCTGTCTGAGCAGGCCTTAGAAATAGCTGTGAAAAGAGAAGCAAAAGGCAAATGCGAAAAGGAAAGATATACCCATTTGAACACAGAGTTCCAAAGAATAGCAAGGAGATGTAAGAAAGCCTTCCTTAGTGATCATTGCAAAGAAATAGAGGAAAACAATAGAATGGGAAAGACTAGAGATCTCTAAAGAAAATTAGAGATACCAAGGGAACATTTCATGCAAAGATGAGCTCAATAAATGGCAGAAATTGTATGGACCTAACAGAAGCAGGGCTATGGTTTTTCCAGTGGTCATATATGGATATGAGGGTTTGACTGTGAAGAAAGCTGAGCACCGAAGAATTGATGCTTTTGAACTGTGGTGTTGGAGAAGACTCTTGAGAGTCCCTTGGACTGCAAGGAGATCCAACCGGTCCATCCTCAAGGAGATCAGTCCTGGGTGTTCATTGGAAGGGCTGATGCTGAAGCTGAAACTCCAATACTTTGGCCACCTCATGCGAAGAGTTGACTCATTGGAAAAGACCCTGATGCTGGGAGGGATTGGGGGCAGGAGGAGAAGGGGACAACAGAGGATGAGATGGCTGGATGGCGTCACCAACTCGATGGACACGAGTTTCAGTGAACTCCGGGAGTTGGTGATGGACAGGGAGGCCTGGTGTGCTGCGATTCACAGGGTTGCAAAGAGTTGGACACGACTGAGCGACTGAACTGAACTGAACTGAACAGAAGCAGAAGATATTAGGAAAAGGTGGCAAGAATACAAAGAAGAACTGTACAAAAACGATCTTCATGACCCAGATAATCACGATGGTGTGATCACTCAGCTAGAACCAGACATCGTGGAATGTGAAGTCAAGTGGGCCTCAGGAGTCATCACTATGAACAAGGCTATTGGAGGTGATGAAATTCAAGTTGAGCTATTTTAAATCCTAAAAGATGATGCTGTAAAAGTGCTGCACTCAATATGCCAGCAAATATGAAAACTCAGCAGTGGCCACAGGACTGGAAAAGGTCAGTTTTCATTCCAAACTCAAAGAAAGGCAATGCCAAAGAATGCTCAAACTACTGCACAATTGCACTCATCTCACATGCTAGCAAAGTGATGCTCAAAATTTTCCAAGACAGACTTCAACAGAACATGAACCGTGATATTCCAGATGTTCAAACTCGTTTCACAAAAGGCAGTGGAATGAGAGATCAAATTGCTAACATCCACTTGATCATCTAAAAAGCAAGAAAGTTCCAGAAAAACCTCTATTTCTGCTTTATTGACTATGCCTTTGACTGTGTAGATCACAATAAACTATGGACAATTCTGAAAGAGATGGGAAAAGACCACCCGACCTGACTCTTGAGAAATCTGTATGCAGGTCAGGAAGCAACAGTTAGAACTGGACTTGGAACAACAGACTGGTTCCAAATAGGAAAAGGAGTACATCAAAGCTGTATATTGTTACCCTGCTTATTTAACTTATATGCAGAGTACATCATGAGAAATGTTGGGCTGGATGAAGCACAAGCTAGAATCAAGATTGCTAGGAGAAATATCAATAACCTCAGATATGCAGATGACACCACCCTTATGGTAGAAAGTGAAGAAGAACTAAAAAGCCTCTTGATGAAAGTGAAAGAGGAGAGTGAAAAAGTTGGCTTAAAGCTCAACATTCAGAAAACAAAAATCATGGCATCCAGTCCCATCACTTCATGGCAAATAGATGGGGAAACAGTGAAAACAGTGACAGACTTTATTTTTGGGGGGCTCCAAAATCACTGCAGATGGTGACTGCAGCCATGAAATTAAAAGATGCTTACTCCTTGGAAGAAAAGTTATGACCAACCTAGACAGCATATTACAAAGCAGAGACATTACTTTGCCAACAAAGGTCCATATAGTCAAAGCTATGGTTTTTCCAGTGGTCATGTATGGATGTGAGAAGTTGGAGTATGAAGAAAGCTGAGAACCAAAGAATTGATGCTTTTGAACTATGGTGTTGAGAAGACTCTTGAGAGTCCCTTGGACTTGAAGGTAATGCAACCAGTCCATCCTAAAGGAAATCAGTCCTGAATATTCATTGGAAGGACTGGTGTTGAAGCTGAAACTCCAATACTTTGGCCACCTGATGGGAAGAGCTGACTCATTTGAAAAGACCCTGATGCTGGGAAAGATTGAAGGCAGGAAGAGAGGGGGATGACAGAGGATGAGATGGTTGGATGGCATCACAGACTCAATGGACATGAGTTTGAGTAAACTCTAGGGGTTGGTGATGAACAAGGAGGCTTGGTGTGCTACAGTCCATGGGGTCACAAAGAGTCAGACATGACTGAGTGACTGAACTGAACTGAACTGAATAGCATTTTAATTGTCTAGGATAAGTTACACACCCATTATTAAATGTGCTTTTTATGAATGGCTTCATTGAAGGTCACAATAAAGCCCATTCTCTGTTGACCTCTGTACTGTGTCATCAAAGCCCATTCTCTGTTGACCTCTATACTAGGTCATCAGAGATGAACATGACCGGCTCTACCTGGCAGGGCGTTCATTGTTTCTCAGGTGGAGATGGAAGAGTGCTACACTGACATGATTATAAAATTCGCTCGTACACTTCTTTAATTGAAGTACAGTTGCTTTACAATACTGTTAGTTTCTGCTGAATAGCAAAGTGAGTCAGTTTTATATATATACATACCTTCACTCTTTGTTAGATTTCTTTCTATTTAGTTCACCACAGAGCATTGAGTAGAGTTCCTGGTGCTATACAGTGGGTTCTCTCTCATTAGTTATCTATTTTATACATACTAGTGTATATATGGTCTTCCCTGGTGACTCAGTGGTAAAGAATCCACCTGCAACTGTAGGAGATGCAGGCTTGATCCCTGGGTTGGGAAGATCTCCTGGGGAAGGAAATAGCAACCTATTCCAGTCCTTGCCTGGGAAATCCCATGGGCAGAGTAGCTTGCCAGGCTATAGTCCATGGGGTCTCAGGGATCCAACATGACTTAGCAACTGAATCACCACCACCACCATGTATATATGTCAATCTCCATCTCCCAATTCATCCCATCCTTCCTTCCTATCTTGGTAACCATAAGTTTGTTTTCTAATCTGTGACTTTATTTCTGCTTTGCAAATAAGTTCATCTGAACCATTTTTCTAGGTTCCACGTTTAAGTGCTATTATATATTTGTCTTTTTCTTTCTGACTTACTTCAGCCTGTATAACAATCTCTAGATCTATCCATGCTGCTGCAAATGGCATTATTTCTTTCCTTTTCTTGGCTATATAATATTCCATTGTTTATATGTACCATATCTTCTTTATCCATTCTTCTCTTGATGGATATTTAGGTTGTTTCCCTTATTCCACTATTGTAAATAGTGCTGCAATGAATGTCAGAGTGCATGTATCTTTTTGAATTATGGTTTTCTCAAGATATATGTCCAGGAGTGGGATCACTGGGTCATATAGTAGCTCTATTTTTAGTTTTTTAAGGAATGCAGAAGCTGCAGGAGGTGTGAGTTTGACCCCTGGGTTGGGAAGATCCTCTGTAGAAGGAAATGGCAACCCATTCTAGTGTTCTTGTCTAGAAAATCCCTTGGACGGAGGAGACTCTCGGCCACAGTCCATCGGGTTACAAAGAGTAGGACACAACTGAGTGAGTAAACAACAGCAGCAATTGCATAGAACCACACGTGGATGAGAAAGAAAAGAGGCAGGGGGTGAGCCTGGAGACAGAATTGTAGATGGGGCTAATAAGTTATTTTATATGGTTTTTAATGTTATAAACAAATAGATTTTATTTTTAGGGCAGTTTTAGGTTCCCAGTTAAAGTGAAAGGAAGGTACAGAAATTTCCCATAAGCCCCCTACCCCTACACAGGGAATACTCCTCCATTATCAACATCCCTAACCAGAATTAGAACTGATGAATTTACATTGACCATCATAATCACACAGAGTTCATGGTTAACATTAGGGTTCTCTATTGGTGTTGTATGTTCAGTGAGTTTAGACAAATGGATGATGACATGTATCCACCATTATAGTACTAAAGTGCAGCAGAATATGCCACCCTAAAATATGCCTCTTTGGCATAAGCATTACTTTAATCTAAAGACAGTTGCAGATGCCTGAAAGGCATTCTAATTTTCCTTTTCATCCTGAAAACAGGAGATACAAATCCTCACGTGAAAGACAGTCTCCATGTCCCAGAAGGAAAGAAACATTCTTCAAAATGGAGAGTCAAAGCCAAGAGAATTCTATATAAAATGTACCTTATTAAAATTCTTATCTTCCTTTCACCTCCCCTATATTATAAAGTTAACATAGTTTAGTTATTATTCCACAGTTGCCTCTTTTTGTTCAATTCAATATTAAAGCCAATAAGGTTCACTATTTCTTTGTGTCTTCATTCCTTATGAAGGCTCCCATGCCATGTAGAACTTATCTGCATATGCTTTTCTCCTGTTGATCCCTTAGTTTAATTTTCAGGCCCAGCCAAAAAGCTAAGGGGGTAGAGGAAAAAAATTGCCTCCTCTTCAGTATCAGACAGACTAGTTTCACTGCCCTAGAAATCTGTTCACCACCTCCTCATTCCTCCCTGCCTTCTATTCTTGACAACTACTGATGTCTTTGCTGCCTCCATAGTTTTGCCTTTTCTAGAATGTCATATAGCTGGCGTATGCTATTAATTAAAAAAAAATATATTTTTTATACTCTAATTTTCTTCCAAATAGTAAATAGTCAATGTCATGAAAATATGTTTCAGAGACAGTTGATTTGGATGCAATTAGCAAAGTAAAACAGATTTGAACGAAAATAAAAATATTACAACACTGGTAAATTGTTCATCTTCATTTGCATAAGACAAGCTTGCTAAATGTCTGCAAAGAATATCTTTTTCATTGTCTACATGGCCCAGAGGAAGCAAAGGCAAAAAGTTAATTATGTTTTAGGCCTCAGTAGGGCTTGCCAGCTGTCTCCTTTACATACTTAAGATTTTTTAAATTCCAAATATACTGCAAAGTACATATTGCTATTATCCATTTTTTAGAGATGAAGAAATAGATTGTCATTGGATTGGATACAAGTAGTTTGCACAGGATCACACAACAGCTAAAGGCCACATCTGTGAACTCAACCCAAACCTGTTTCTAATTTAATAGTATATTGCCTTTTAGTTATCAAATTTATCCTCATCTCTTATATCCACTAATCACAAACTCCTACAAATTCTAGGTTTTAAATATTGTTATTTCTCTGACATAGAGAAAATACATACAACTTTGTTCCCTTCCACACCACTGCCTCTTCTTCTGTTACCCTTTATAGAAAAACACTTCCAAAAAGATGTTCTTTCTACTTCCTCACCTCCCATTCTCTCTTTATTTTAGGGTGATCATATTTTTAATAACAGGTTTACTGCAATATAATTGACAAATAGTAAACTTCACACAAAGTATACAGTGTGATATGTTTTAGCGTATGTATCCACCTGTCAGACCATCCCTACCACTGTGGTAATTAACATATCCATCACCTACAAAAGTTATTTCATGGCTCTTGGTTAGCATTCTCTCTATTCCTTATTATGGCTTGTACATTTCTATCTTTCTGCATTTTGGGTAACTTTTGTAGAGAATACCAGATATTTGTGCCTTTTATCTTGTTAAGTATTGGATATTTTTGTATTTATACAAGCAATTTTGAGGCCTCCCTAGGTGACAGTGGTAAAGAATCTACCTGACCAGTGCAGGAGATGTGGGTTTGATTCCTGGGTCAGGAAGATACCCTGGAGAAGGAAATGGCAACCCACTCTAGTATTCTTGACTGGGAAATCCCATGGACAGAGAAGCTCGTGGGATACAGTCCATGGGGTCACAAAAGGGTTAGACACAACTTAGCAACTAAACAACAACAAAAAACAGTTCTGAGTTTTCTCCTGAAATTCAGTTAAGTTTCATGGGTCTTGTGTTTAAGCTTTGTTATATGTAAACAGAACAACATTTAATTTAGGGCTAATATTTATCCCATCCATTAGGCAAAAACCTCTGAGCAATGTATTTGATGCCCCATAAATCACAAGGTTTTCCATTCTGACTGGTAGGAGCAGCATTATTCCTGTTCCTCTGAGTGGCAAAATTTTCCCTCTTATCCTTTTAGGTAGTTCTTTATGGCTATGTAATTGAATCTCCATAAAAACTCCTCGATAATGAGGCTCACGATCTTCGGGGTCAGTGAACACATCAAGATATCAGGATGGTGGCACACCTAGGCAGGGCATGGAGATGCCACACACTTCCATCCATGTCTTGTCCTAAATGCACTTCTGCCTTCTGTTTCTTCCCTCATTATATCCTTTAAAACAGGAGTCCCCAACTCCCGGACCATGGCCAGTGCATGGCCAGTTAGGAAATGGCCAACCAGCAGGAGAAGAGTGGTGGGTGAAACCAAAATAATCCCTCCCCTTCCATCTCCACTCTGTGGAAAAATTGTTTTCCACAAAACCGGTCTCTGATGCCAAAAATTTGGGGACCGCTGCTTTAAAATATATCAGTGATCATAAGAAAAGCAGGTTCCTGAGTTCTGTTAATTATTCTAGTAAATTATAGAACCTGAGGGAATTGTAGGATTCCCCCAAATTTGCTGTGGGTGGAGCAGAAGTGTGGGTAACTTAATCACCCATTTGCAGATTAGGTATAAACTAGGGGAAGTATTAGGGCTTCCCAGGTGGCATTAGTGGTAAAGAACCCACCTGATAATTCAGGAGACACAGAGATTTGGGCTCCATCCCAAATGGATGCTTGGCAACCCACTCCAGTACTCTTGCCTGGAGAATCCCCATGGACAGAGGATCCTGGAGGGCTACTGTACATAGGGTAGCAAAGAGTTGGACATGACTGAAGGGATTTAGCATGCATGCACAGGGGCAGTATTATGGGCCTGAGCCCTTAAACCTATGGAGTCTGATACAACTCTGTGAACTTTACCCTCTCTCAAATCCAGAAGGGAGAGTCCTTCACTTCTATTGATTTGTGGATAGTCCTTGGCTTTCATTGGCCAAGTGGTCCTTGGCTGCCTCACTTCAATTTCTCCTTCCAACTTTGCATTTCATTCTCTCCATTTGTGTGTTCTGGCTTTCTTTTCTCTGTGTGTGTCTATCTTCTCTTCCTATAAGGGTGCTGGTTATATTTAATCCTCACTCTAAGGACCTCATCTGAACTTGGCTACATTTGCAAAGACTCTACTTTCAAATAGGATCATATTCACAGGTAGTAGGATCTAGGACTTCAACATATCTTTCCTGAATGGATACAATTCCACACATCACACTGACCATTCTGTTAGATCTTTCTCCCAGCTTCTAAAAGTAGGAGAGTTCTTCCTCAGTCTTCACTTCCCTTCTTTTGTATATTAATTTGCGAATAATTCCATCTAGTTCTAAGTCTTTAAACACCACATCAGTGTTAAGGTTTCCAAACATTCTATCTCTGGTACCAATTTGAATTTGAGTCTCATATATCCACTTGCATAATCAGTATTCTAACTAAAATCATCCAAAATAAATACTTTGTTCACATTTTTGTTCCCCACTACCTTCAAACCTTCACTTCTCCTGGTCTATTTCATTTTACTACTATTTACTTGTTGCTCATGTTAACAAATTAGAATCGTCTTTAACGTTTTGTTTTTGCCAAATAGATCTGATATTCAATTGCTTAGCACTCCCTCCATCTCTATTATCAGACTAGTCATTTTTGGTTTTGTCAGGGTTTTTTGTTTGTTATTTATTTAACCTTGACCAGGAGACCTGGGTTCAATTCCTGGGTTGGGAAGATCCCATGGAAAAGGAAATGGCAATCTACTTCAGTATTCTTGCCTGGAAAATCCCATGGACAGAGGAGCCTGGTGGGCTATGGTCTATGGGGTCACGAGAGTCGGATATGACTTAGTGGCTACACCACCACCGCTGCAATGGTTTCCTAACTGTCTCCACTCTTACTCATGGTAATCCATCTACCACAAACTAGCATGCTGATCGTTTTAATGCTCAAAGCGTTCACTGGATTCCCGTCACACTAAAAGCCCATATTTTAAATTATGACAGATCCAGTGTGATCTGGGATGTTAATTCTCTTCAATCTCTCTTCCTTTAATTATTCTCCTCATTCACTCCACTAGCTTTCCTTTCTAGCTTCTCTTTGAGTAAGTCAAGCACATCCCTACCTCAATCCTTCAGATAGTCTCTTTGTACCTGGCACAGTTCTCTCAATCTTCAAATAAATTTCTTCTCACAAATATTCAGTAGCTCACTCTCTTATTTCATTCAAATCTCTATTACAAACCACCTCTATGGTGGTATTTACTGTGACTGAAATGGCATTCCCAGGATTTCTCCATCTATTTTTCCTGCTTTATCCTTCTTTGCATTCTAATCTTTATTAATGTTTTGTTTGAGATATATTATTTTATTTTCCTTCTCCTCTACTATGTAATAAATATGTAAATAAATAAATGAATTTAAAAAAACAAAGACTTGCTTAATATATTGGAGATACTCAAAATATCTTTGAAAACAAAATTACTTTTATTTATTAGTATGTGCCTTGTACCTAATCACAGTATCGGGCCTAAAATATGTTTTGGTAAGTATTTGCTTAATGAATGTAGAGTTTCTTAATATTAATTGAGCCAACAGAAATTATTAATAAGGAAATATAACTTAGATTTAAAAAATCTCTATCACTTATAAATTAATTCTAACCAACTAAGTACTAGCAACTCCTTGGGGAAGTAAAGCCATCATTTAAAATATCGCTATCCTTTCTGAGTGACTTTGTGCTTTTCTGATCCTTGTTGTTACTGTTTTCAGTCACTAAGTCATGTCTGACTCTGTGATCCCATGGACTGTAGCACACCAGGCTCCTCTGCCCTCCACTGTCTCCCAGAGTTTGCTCAGATTCACTCCCATTGAGTCAGTGATGCTAACTAACCATCTTATCCTCCTTCCACCATTTTCTCCTTTTGCCTTCAATCTTTCACATCATCAAGGTATTTTCCAGTGAGCTTGCTCTTTGCATCAGGTAGCCAAAGTATTGGAGCTTCAGCTTCAGCAACAGTCCTTCCAATATTCAGGGCTGATTTCTTTTAGGATTTGGTTTGATCTCCTTGCAGTTTAAGGGATTCTCAAGAATATTCTCCAGCATCACAATTTGAAAGCATCAGTTCTTCAGTGGGGCAGGCAAAAAGATGATGAAATGATATCAGTGATAAGATTGACAATGATAAGGAAAAAGAGCCATTACTCTTTGGAAATTGTTCATTGTTATTAAATACTGGATTTGATAAGTGTTATAGATCTTATAGCTCTGAATTTGGACTCTAAATAAACCATTGGTTTTGAAATAACTGCAGGAATTTGTTACTTTTAAGTCCTTAATATTTTATTTTCCCCAACTTCTAAAACTTGGGGTCTCTTCACTTTCATCTATAAGTAACTTTTGAGTATTTGAAGTTGATTATGATCACATATCTTACATGCTAATGAAATGAGCAAATTTTCTTATCAATTTAAATATTTGTGAAATTGAATTTTTGTACACTCTGCTGACCAAACTACTAGTAGGGTGATGTGATAAATTAGCTTCATCTTCAAAAAGTTATATCTTTGCATCCAAACACAACCTTAATTCCTTCTCAAAGTTCTACAAGTTAAGTGAAGCACTCATACAAAAATAAATAAAGTGAAATTAGATAAGTATGCTAATCAAGCATAACTTATTTCCTGTCTGACATATTTTTTAACTTTCTCATATTTATTGAGGCATTAAAAAAGTGACTGCTTAAAGAATTTGTGTGATAATCTGTTTTCATTCCTATGGTCCAAGAAATTATGATTAATCATTTTTAATACTGGAGCTTCCTATGTGGCACCAATGGCAAAGAGCCTGCCTGCCAAATGCAGTTGACAAGAGAAGCAGGTTTGACCCTGGGTTGGGAAAATCTCCTGGAGGAGGGCATGGCAACCCACTCCAGTATTCTTACCTTACCTTAATTTTAGTATTTCAAATCAGTGTAACCAATTTTTCACATATGAGTATTTTGTCATGCCATATGTATGTTTCAAGATTTGAAAAACTGGAAAAAAAAACCCAGTTCAAGGTCTTTTTCAAAATAATTTTTTATTGGGATGTAGCTGATTTACAATGTTTTGTTAGTTTCAGGTATACAACTAAGTGATTCAGTTATACAGATACATATATCCACAAGTATATGTCAGTCCCACTCTCCCAATTTATCCCTCCCTCACTTACCCCATGGTAATCATAAGTTTAACCACAACTGTGACTCTACTTTCCTTTTGCAAATAAGTTCATTTTTAAATTCAATCTCTCCAACTGTAACTTTCATGGATTCAAATTAGATACTATTCTAGACTTTATATTAGGCACTAAGGTAGACAATGAAAAACAGTAACATCTTTACCATTTTGGGGAATGGAGAAAATCACAAAAACAATTTCCCAGGTAATTGAAATAAATAATTTTTTGTATTACTAAACAGCCTTTATGTTTATCACTGGAAAGAAAAACATATCCTAATTGTGTTACCCGTAGTCTGGCCTCTTGAATAGAGCTTAATGTAACTTGAATTTCTAATGCATATCACTCATAGCACAGGGGTATGGTATAATCTGCCTTTAAAACTTGTACAGGAAACTGATGATACAGATTCAGCTGTGTGATTCCCCAACAACTATAATTTTCTGGTTTATATGTGTTCTCTCTGTTCTTTTTAAAAGTTACTTTCTGCCTATCAATATACCTTCCTCTAACTCTGTTCCCCACTTCTTAGTGATTCAGTTCAGTTCAGTTGCTCAGTCGTGTCTGACTCTTTGAGACCCCATGGACTGCAGCATGCTAGGCCTCCCTGTCCATCACCAACTACTGAGGTTTACTGAAACTCATGTCCATTGAGTCAGTGACACCATCCAACCATCTCATCCTCTGTTGACCCCTTCTCCTCCTGCCTTCAATCTAACCCAGCATCAAGGTCTTTTCTAATGAGTCAGTTCTTCGCATCAGGTGGCCAAATTGCTGAAGTTTCAGCTCCAGCATCAGTCCTTCTAATAAATATTCAGGACTAATTTCCTTTAGGATGGACTGGTTGGATCTCCTTGCAGTCCAAGGGACTCTCAAGAGTCTTTTCCAACACCACAGTTCAAAAGTATCAATTCTTCTGCAACTCAGCTTTCTTTATAGTGCAACTCTCACATCCACACGACTACTGGAAAAACCATAGTTTTGACCAGATGGATCTTTGTTGACAAAGTAATGTCTCTGCTTTTTAATATGCTGTCTAGGTTGGTCATAACTTTTCTTCCAAGGAGTAAGCATCTTTTAATTTCATGGCTGCAGTCACCATCTGCAGTGATTTTGCAGCCCCCCAAAATAAAGTCTGTCACTATTTCCATTGCTTCCCCACCTATTTGCCATGAAGTGATGGGACCAGATGCCATGATCTTCACTTTTTGAATGTTGAATTTTAAGACAACTTTTTCACTTTCCTGTTTCACTTACATCAAGAAGCTCTTTAGTTCCTCTTCACTTTCTGTCATGTGTAGTGTCATCTGCTTATCTGAGGTTAGTGATATTTCTCCCGGCAATCTTGATTCCAGCTTGTGCTTCTTCCAGTCCAGCATTTCTCATGATGTACTCTGCATATAAGTTAAATAAGCAGGGTGACAATATACAGCCTGGATGTACTCTTTTTCCTATTTGGAACCAGTCTGTTGTTCCATGTCCAATTCTAATTGTTGCTTCCTCACCTGCATATAGGTTTCTCAAGAGGCAGGTCAGGTGGTCTGGTATTCCCATCTCTTTCAGAATTTTCCACTAGTTTATTGTGATCCATACAGT
>NW_011495027.1:670675-675710 GCF_000754665.1 Bison bison bison | reverse complement strand
TCCACTGTTTCCCCATCTATTTCCCGTGAAGTGATGGGACCAGATGCCATGATCTTCATTTTCTGAATGTCGAGCTTTAAGCCAATTTTTTCACTCTCCACTTTCACTTTCCTCAAGAGGCTTTTTAGTTCCTCTTCACTTTCTGCCATAAGGGTGGTGTCATCTGCATATCTGAGGTTATTGACATTTCTCCCGGCAATCTTGATTCCAGCTTGTGCTTCTTCCAGTCCAGTGTTTCTCATGATGTACTCTACATATAAGTTAAATAAGCAGGGTGACAATATACAGCCTGGATGTACTCCTTTTCCTATTTGGAACAAGTTTGTTGTTCCGTGTCCAGTTCTAACTGTTGCCTTCTGACCTGCATACAAATTTCTCAAGAGGCGAATCAGGTGGTCTGGTATTCCCATCTCTTTCAGAATTTTCCACAGTTTATTGTGATCCATACAGTCAAAAGTTTTGGCATAGTCAATAAAGCAGAAACAGATGTTTTTCTGGAACTCTCTTGCTTTTTCCATGATTCAGCGGATGTTGTCAATTTGATCTCTGGTTCCTCTGCCTTTTCTAAAACCAGCTTGAACATCTGGAAGTTCACGGTTCATGTATTGCTGAAGCCTGGCTTGGAGAATTTAGAGCATTACTTTACTAGCGTGTGAGATGAGTGCAATTGCGCAGTACTTTGAGCATTCTTTGGCATTGCCTTTCTTTGGGACTGGAATGAAAACTCACTTTTCCAGTCCTGTGGCCACTGCTTGAGTTTTCCAAATTTGCTGGCATGTTGAGCGCAGCACTTTCACACCATCATCTTTCAGGATTTGAAATAGCTCAACTGGAATTCCATCACCTCCACTAGCTTTGTTCGTAGTGATGCTTTCTAAGGCCCACTTGACTTCACATTCCAGGATGTCTGGCTCTAGGTCAGTGATCACACCATCGTGATTATCTGGGTCGTGAAGATCTTTTTTGTACAGTTCTTCTGTGTATTCTTGCCACCTCTTCTGAATATCTTCTGCTTCTGTTAGGGCCCTACCATTTCTGTCCTTTATCGAGCCCATCTTTGCATGAAATGTTCCCTCGGTATCTCTAATTTTCTTGAAGAGATCTCTAGTCTTTCCCATTCTGTTGTTTTCCTCTATTTCTTTGCATTGATTGCTGAGTAAGGCTTATCTCTCTTTGCTGTTTATTCTTTGGAACTCTGCATTCAGATGCTTTTACCTTTCCTTTTCTCTTTTGCTTTTCGTTTCTCTTCTTTTCACAGCTATTTGTAAGGCCTCCCCAGACATCCATTTTGCTTTTTGCATTTCTTATCCATGGGGATGATCTTGATCCCTGTTTCCTGTACAATGTCACAAACCTCATTCCATAGTTCATCAAACACTCTATCTATCAGATCTAGGCCCTTAAATCTATTTCTCACTTCTACTGTATAATCATAAGGCATTTGATTTAGCTCATACCTGAATGGTCTAGTGGTTTTCCCCACTTTCTTCAATTTAAGTCTGAATATGGCAATAAGGAATTCATGATCTGAGCCACAGTCAGCTCCCAGTCTTGTTTTTGCTGACTGCATAGAACTTCTCCATCTTTGGCTACAAAGAACATAATCAATCTGATTTCGGTGTTGACCATCTGGTGATGTCCATGTGTAGAGTCTTCTCTTGTGTTGTTGGAAGAGGGTGTTTGCTATGACCAGAGCGTTCTCTTGGCAAAACTCTGTTAGCCTTTGCCCTGCTTGATTCCGTATTCCAAGGCCAAATTTGCCTGTTAATCCAGGTGTTTCCTGACTTCCTACTTTTGCATTCCAGTCCCCTATAATGAAAAGAACATCTTTTTTGGGTATTTGTTCTAAAAGGTCTTGTAGGTCTTCATAGAACCATTCAACTTCAGCTTCTTCAGCATTATTTGTTGGGGCATAGGCTTGGATTACTGTGATATTGAATGGTTTACGTTGGAAACAAACAGAGATCATTCTGTCATTTTTGAGATTGCATCCAAGTACTGCATTTCAGACTCTTTTGTTGACCATGATGGCTACTCCATTTCTTCTAAGGGATTCCTGCCCACTGGAGTAGATATAATGGTCATCAGAGTTAAATTCACCCATTCCAGTCTATTTTAGTTCCCTGATTCCTAGAAAGTCGACGTTCACTCTTGCCATCTCTTGTTTGACTACTTCCAATTTGCCTTGATTCATGGATCTGACATTCCAGGTTCCTATGCAATAATGCTCTTTACAGCATTGGACCTTGCTTCTCTCACCAGTTGGAGAATGAAATGGCAACCCACTCCAGTATTCTTGCCTGGAGAATCCCATGGATGGAGGAGCCTGGTAGGCTACAGTCCATGGGGTCCCAAAGAGTTGGACACGACTGAGCGACTTCACTTTCACTTTCACTTTCTATCACCAGTCGTATCCACAGCTGGGTATTGTTTTTGCTTTGGCTCTATCCCTCGTTCTTTCTGGAGTTATTTCTCCACTGATCTCCAGTAGCATATTGGGCACCTACTGACCCGGGGAGTTCCCGTTTCAGTATCCTATCATTTTGCCTTTTCATACTGTTCATGGGGTTCTCAAAGCAAGAATACTGAAGTGGTTTGCCATTCCCTTCTCCAGTGGACCACATTCTGTCAGACCTCTTCACCATGACCCGTCCATCTTGGGTGGCCCCACACGGCGTGGCTTAGTTTCACTGAGTTAGACAAGGCTGTGGTCCATGTTATCAGATTGGCTAGTTTTCTGTGAGTATGGTTTCAGTGTGTCTGCCCTCTGATGCCCTCTCACAACACCTACAGTCTTACTTGGTTTTCTCTTACCTTAGGTGTGAGGTATCTCTTCACGGCTGCTCCAGCAAAGCGCAGCCACTGCTCCTTACCTTGGATGAGGGGTATCTCATCACCGCCACCCCTCCTGACCTTGAATGTGGAGTAGCTCCTCTCGGCCCTCCTGCACCTGCATGAGCTCATCTTATATACCAAATACTATTTCAAATCCATCATGTAGAAACTCATTCATCCCCACAAATACTCTGGGCTAAGATATAGGAATGTGACCTACTGGGCAGATGAGCTACTTCCTATGAAAGAATTTCCCAGCTAGAGAGTTGCTGTAATTACACACAGAAACAAGTCAAAAGGACTGAAATGAAAAATGTTCAGGAACAAATGGTTTAAAGTAGGAATTGAAAAAGCAGACAAGGGCCAGTTCTTCTAAATAACCTGGCCAAATCTCATATTCTAGACATGTACCTATTGAGCATTGCATTGTTTTTAAAAAACATTGCTCTTATTTTGTGTTATGTACAGTTATTTCTGTAATTCTTTAGTATTTTGGCATTTCCTCCAGGATTGAACATCTTTGTTTCTTTCTTTATCATTCTTTAATATCAGTACCAGTCTTTTATGAGGTAAATGGGTAATAAATGAGGCTGAATTTCTATCCACATCACATGGATACTAAGTCGCTTTAGTCATGTCTGACTCTTTGTGACCCTGTGGACGATAGCCCACCAGGCCTTTCTGTCCATGGGATTCTCCAGGCAAGAAAATGGCAGTAGGTTGCCATGCCCTCCCCCAGGGGATCTTCCTGAGACGGGGACTGAATCCACATTTTTTAAAGTCTTCTGCATTGGTGGGTGAGGTGGAGTGGGGGTGTGGTTTTCCACTACTAGCACTACCTGTGAAACCCAACTAAGGTTCAGTTTGCTGGAAGTAGGTGCCCAATATGCTACTGGATAACAGTGGAGAAATAACTCCAGAAAGAATGAAGGGATGGAGCCAAAGCAAAAACAACACCCAGCTGTGGATGTGACTGGTAATAGAAGCAAGGTCCCATGCAGTAAAGAGCAATATTGTATAGGAACCTGGAATGTCAGGTCCATGAATCAAGGCAAATTGGAAGTGGTCAAACAAGAGATGGCAAGAGTGAATGTTGACATTCTAGGATTCAGTGAACTAAAATGGACTGGAATGGGTGAATTTAACTCAGATGACCATTAAATCTACTGCGGGCAGGAATCCCTCAGAAGAAATGGAGTAGCCATCATGGTCAACAAAAGATTCCAAAATGCAGTACTTGGATGCAATCTCAAAAATGACAGAATGATCTCTGTTCATTTCCAAGGCAAACCATTCAATCACAGTAATCCAAGTCTATGCCCCAACCAGTAGTGCTGAGAAGCTGAAGTTGAACAGTTCTATGAAGACCTACAAGAACTTTCAGAACTAACACCCAAAAAAGATTTTCATTATAGGGGACTGGAATGCAAAAGTAGGAAGTCAAGAAACACCTGGAGTAACAGGCAAATTTGGCCTTGGAATATGGAATGAAGCAGTGCAAAGACCAGTAGAGTTTTGCCAAGAAAATGCACTGGTCATAACAAACACCCTCTTCCAACAACACAAGAGAAGACTCTACACATGGACATCACCAGATGGTCAACACCAAAATCAGACTGATTATATTCTTTGCAGCCAAAGATGGAGAAGCTCTATACAGTCAGCAAAAGCAAGACCAGGAGTTGACTGTGGCTCAGATCACGAACTCCTTATTGCTAAATTCAGACTTAAATTGAAGAAAGTAGGGAAAACCACTAGACCATTCAGGTATGACCTCAATCAAATGCCTTATGATTATACAGTGGAAGTGAGAAATAGATTTAAGGGCCTAGATCTGATAGATAGAGTGCCTGATGAACTATGGAATGAGGTTCATGACATTGAACAGGAAACAGGGATCAAGACCATCCCCATGGATAAGAAATGCAAAAAGCAAAATGGATGTCTGGGGAGGCCTTACAAATAGCTGTGAAAAGAAGAGAAACGAAAAGCAAAAGAGAAAAGGAAAGGTAAAAGCATCTGAATGCAGAGTTCCAAAGAATAAACAGCAAAGAGAGATAAGCCTTACTCAGCAATCAATGCAAAGAAATAGAGGAAAACAACAGAATGGGAAAGACTAGAGATCTCTTCAAGAAAATTAGAGCTGTCGAGGGAACATTTCATGCAAAGATGGGCTCGATAAAGGACAGAAATGGTAGGA
>NW_011495027.1:667139-669390 GCF_000754665.1 Bison bison bison | reverse complement strand
AGATGGTGACTGCAGCCATGAAATTAAAAGACTCTTACTCCTTGAAAGGAAAGTTATGACCAACCTAGACAGCATATTCAAAAGCGAGACATTTCTTTGCCAACAAAGGTCTGTCTAGTCAAGGCTATGGTTTTTCCTGTGGTCATGTATGGATGTGAGAGTTGGACTGTGAAGAAGGCTGAGTGCCTAAGAATTGATGCTTTTGAACTGTGGTGTTGGAGAAGACTCTTGAGAGTCCCTTGGACTGCAAGGAGATCCGACCAGTCCATTGTGAAGGAGATCAGTCCTGGGATTTCTTTGGAAGGAATGATGCTAAAGCTGAAACTCCAGTACTTTGGCCACCTGATGCGAAGAGTTGACTCATTGGAAAAGACTCTGATGCTGGGAGGGATTGGGAGCAGGAGGAGAGGGGAAGGACAGAGGATGAGATGGCTGGATGGCATCACTGACTCAATGGACGTGAGTCTGGGTGAACTCTGGGAGTTGATGATGGACAAGGAGGCCTGGCGTGCTGCGATTCATGGGGTTGCAAAGAGTCAGACATGACTGAGTGACTGAACTGAACTGAACTGATGGTCTTCAAGATAAAAGAACTTGTTTGTTTTTTTCCCTGTTGCATTTGAATGTGATTATCTTATCTCTTTCCTGGGTACAGACTTACTTCTCCACTTCATCCACCAGTGTCCCAACTTCCCACATGCATATTCAGTTATGTTTTTCACCAGAAATGCTTGTAATTTCCTTAAATTTAATAATAAAATCTGCTTATGAAAATTTTCCAGTCTAAGAATGCACTAACATTGGATGCTTCCCCAAAGTGACTAGTCAGCTTTCTTCTTTAGACATCAATATATGTTTTTACTTTAAACAAGAGAGCACACTGCAGTTCCCTTTGATTTGGTTCTGTATTTGCAAAACTAAATGTAAAGCAAATGTAGCTTTGTAAAAATCACCTCTCCTTTAAAACAAAAGAATATGAGGAAACAAACATAATAATTAGAAGCAAACCATCTTAGTAAGATGATGAATTCTTTGTACAGTAGAAACATGTAATCATCAAAGAGTTTTATCTCCCTCTGAATGCTGCATCACATAGATATGTGTAAATGCCAACATACTGCCAACACACCTGCCTGAACATTGAGAAAAACACAAAGGTTCCATCATTCATTCTTATACTGGGCTTAGTTTTTACCCTGAGGTGCTGTAGGCACTCATGTAGCACCACATATTTTAAGACATTCAACACCTCGCATGAGTGTTCCCGAGCCAGAGCAGATTATTCAAAATAATAGCCTGGAATGGTGCCTGTATACTTCAGAGGGCTGCCTCACCCATTGTTTGTTTCAAAAGGAGAGACAAGTCCCTGAGAATAGATATTGCCAATCACATTTCAGTGCTGAACCAAATCCTCTAAGGGAAACCAGAAGTTTGAGAGAAAGGTAAGCATTTTCCTCCTAGATCTGCATTAAGCATTCTAACCTTGAAAATGGAAAAAATAGCAATAAATAAGCCAGGGACTAGGAAAAGGGAATATTGATAATCCAAGAAACTGGCAGTAAGAAAAATTTTTTTTCAAACCTGATTTTTAATTGAAAGAAGAAAACAATGAGATAAAGAAAAATAAGAGAAGGACAATTTTCTTTTAGAAGGTAAAACAAAAAAACTCTACAAGAATTTTCCTCTTTCAGATTGTCTTGCTATTGTTCCAACTAAAAGTCATTGTTTAGTATTAATAATGTGTGTGAGAGAGAAATAGATTCAGTTTGAAGAACATAGTGGATGATGATTTTTGTGAGGGTATGGGAATCTGATAGTAATGGTTCAGTTGAACTTAATTAAGTATTTTTTTTTTCTGATTTTTTTTTCTAATTTTATTTTATTTTTAAACTTTACATAATTGTATTAGTTTTGCCAAATATCAAAATGAATCCGCCACAGGTATACATGTGTTCCCCATCCTGAACCCTCCTCCCTCCTCCTTCCCCATACCTTCCCTCTGGGTCGTCCCAGTGCACTAGCCCCAAGCATCCAGTATTGTGCATCGAACCTGGACTGACAACTCATTTCTTACATGATATTTTACATGTTTCAATGCCATTCTCCCAAATCTTCCCACCCTCTCCCTCTCCCACAGAGTCCATAAGACTGTTCTATACATCAGTGTCTCTTTTGCTGTCTGGTACACCGGGTTATTGTTACCATCTTTCTAAATTCCATATATATGCGTTAGTATACTGTATTTATGTTT
>NW_011495027.1:663310-665168 GCF_000754665.1 Bison bison bison | reverse complement strand
ATTGATTTGCGGATATTGAAGAATCCTTGCATCCCTGGGATAAAGCCCACTTGATCATGGTGTATGATCTTTTTAATGTGTTGTTGGATTCTGATTGCTAGAATTTTGTTAAGGATTTTTGCATCTATGTTCATCAGTGATATTGGCCTGTAGTTTTGTTTTTTTTGTGGGATCTTTGTCAGGTTTTGGTATTAGGGTGATGGTGGCCTCATAGAATGAGTTTGGAAGTTTACCTTCCTCTGCAATTTTCTGGAAGAGTTTGAGCAGGATAGGTGTTAGCTCTTCTCTAAATTTTTGGTAGAATTCAGCTGTGAAGCTGTCTGGACCTGGGCTTTTGTTTGCTGGAAGATTTTTGATTACAGTTTCAACTTCCGTGCTTGTGATGGGTCTGTTAAGATTTTCTATTTCTTCCTGGTCCAGTTTTGGAAAGTTGTACTTTTCTAAGAATTTGTCCATTTCTTCCACGTTGTCCATTTTATTGGCATATAATTGTTGATAGTAGTCTCTTATGATTTTTTGTATTTCTTTAATTAAGTATTATAGAGGGTTTGATCCTTCACATCTAAAAATAGACATCAGTTTTACTAGACTATAACTTTTAGTATGTCTGTAAATCAAGGTTGTTTTTGTTTTTTGCATCTTTTTGGGGCCAGTTTTGTTTATAGTTCTAAATATGTGATTCTCAAATATTATATGTGGAACTCTAACTTTCAGACATTTCAAGCTGCACAAGCCTGAGGCCACCATCTTCACAAGTAGAACCTTTTAACTGGATTTTGTTGGGGACCTGAAGGCAGACAAAGAACACTAAATGAATTGCAGGACTCGGAAACTGTCACAGAGATTTTCTTTCCCCAGGAGTGATAGGGACATTTGGAAGAGGCAGGCCTGCTTGTTCCCATTAACTGCTGGAGTTAAAGCTGGACTAGAGACAGAGTGATGGGCCCTGCAGCTTCAGGGGCAGGCTTGGGAATGATTAAAAAGAAAAATAAATGATGGAAATTATTTGGGAGAAAATTTATTTTATACACATGGGTATTTAGTATTTCAGTATCTTTTTTGATCTCTGCATCTTTGTTGAGAATCAATAGACTATATGTTTGAGAGTATTTCTGGCCTCACTATTCTATTTATCTAGGGGTATACCCTTTTAAATATAATTTTGTTTGTTTATTTTTGGCTGTGCTGTGTCTTCATTACTGTGTGGGCTTTTCTCTAGTTGTGGCAAGCATGGGCTACTCTCTAGTTGCAGTGCATGGGCTTCTTGTTGAGGTGGCTTCTCTTGTTGCAGAGCATGGGCTCTTGGATGTGGGCTTCAGTAGTTGTGGCACATGGGCTCAGTAGTGGCGGCTCCGGATAGTTATGGTGCTCAGGCTTAGCTGCTTCACAGCATGTGGGGTTTATCAAACCATGTCTTCTGCGTTGGCAGGCAGATTCTTTGTTACTGAGCAACCAGGGAAGCCCAGGTATATCCTTTTAAGGATCACACTATCTTAGGTGCTGAAGCTTTATAGTAAATTCATAAATTAAGTAGCATGAATCCTTCAATTTTGTTCTTTTTGGTCAAAGTAATTTTGGCTATTCTAGTTCTTTTGCTTTTCCACATAATTTTAAAAATCAGCTTTTCAGTTTCTAAAGGATACTTCAGTTCAATTCAGTCACTCAGTTGTGTCCAACTCTTTGTGATCCCAAAGATTGCAGCATGCCAGGCTTCCTTATCCATCACACAACTCCTAGGGCTTACTCAAACCCATGTCCATTGAGTTGGTGATGCCATCCAACCAGCTCATCCTCTGTCATCTGCTTCTCCTCCTGCCTTCAATCTTTCCTAGCATCAGGGTCTTTTCAAATGAGTCAG
>NW_011495027.1:662735-663210 GCF_000754665.1 Bison bison bison | reverse complement strand
TTTCTGGTCTTACGTTTAGATCTTTAATCCATTTTGAGTTTATTTTTGTGTATGGTGTTAGAAAGTGGTCCAGTTTCATTCTTTTACAAGTGGTTGACCAGATTTCCCAGCACCACTTGTTAAAGAGATTGTCTTTAATCCATTGTATATTCTTGCCTCCTTTGTCGAAGATAAGGTGTCCATATGTGCGTGGATTTATCTCTGGGCTTTCTATTTTGTTCCATTGATCAATATTTCTGTCTTTGTGCCAGTACCATACTGTCTTGATAACTGTGGCTTTGTAGTAGAGCCTGAAGTCAGGTAGGTTGATTCCTCCAGTTCCATTCTTCTTTCTCAAGATCGCTTGGCTATTCGAGGTTTTTTGTATTTCCATACAAATTGTGAAATTATTTGTTCTAGCTCTGTGAAGAATACTGTTGGTAGCTTGATAGGGATTGCATTGAATCTATAAATTGCTTTGGGTAGTATACTCATT
>NW_011495027.1:661540-662635 GCF_000754665.1 Bison bison bison | reverse complement strand
TCACTTTCATCAAGAGGCTCTTTAGATCTTCTTCACTTTCTGCCATAAGGGTGGTGTCATCTGCATATCTGAGGTTATTGATATTTCTCCCGGCAATGTTTTTTTTTTTTTTTTCTTGTTTGTTAAATCAAGCTTTATTGATAAAATGGAATTCAGAATATCTTACTAGGAACAGCAGCAGGCCCAGCCAATCATGATAGCAAAAATGTGGCAGTCTCCTACTATTTGTAGGAAGCTGCTGCTTATCAATTAGTAATTAAATGTAAGGACTTGTAAAAGAGGTGCAAAGAATCAAGGCATTTTAGCCCCAAGATTGATATTCTTACGAATATATTCTATTACCTGCAATACTCATGGCAACAAGGAGAGAACCTAAAAGACAGTTAAATGAAGGGATCAACTTTATCAACAATTCCAATCCCACTGCCAAGAACATTAAAATAGTTTGCAATTAACTCCCTGGATATTCAGCTTTGTAATAATATTCTGGAATAATTCTCCATAATCAGGTGCACATGTGACTGTCTAGCTGACACGGCTGCTGCTCTTCCTGTCCCAACCCCAAGTCCAAACACAACATGACTTGAAAGGGCTATATATCTGTTGCATCACACAATAAGCCAAATATTTCTTATAACTTCAATAGTGATTTAAAGCAGTTCATAATTAAATATGAGCATTTTGTACAAGGACAGTTACACTTTACAAAAAACAAAATCATACAACAAAAATTGCTGGAGTCTGATTTACTCCAGGCTTCCTGGAGATTGATGAACATATGAGAGTTATGTCAGAGAAGAAACATGGTGCTGATAGGAGTGGGTCAACAGCTGTGGGTGTCTTAATTTCTCCTCAACACACGTATTTCATTAACTGTGGAGACTCAAGAGGTTTACTTTGTAGGAACAGGAAAGTTTACTTCTTCACACAAGATCACAAACCAAGTAATCCGCTGGAAAAAGAACGAATTCAGAATGCAGGTGGTTCTGTAATGATTCAGCGTGTGAATGGCTCTCTGGCTGTGTCGAGGGCCCTTGGGGACTTTGATTACAAATGTGTCCATGGAAAAGGTCCTACAGAGCAGCTTGTTTCACC
>NW_011495027.1:659712-661440 GCF_000754665.1 Bison bison bison | reverse complement strand
TTTTTTTTTTTTTTTTTACTTTTTCAGAGGTTTGTGTAATAGGAATAAAACTAGATATTTGGAACCAAACTTTGGAAAATCCTGAATACTCAACAATATTTAAACTTTCTTTGTATTTCCTTCATTCTTAAAGGTTGTTGGATATGTATTGATAGTTTGTTTATAAGACAGTTATTAACTTTTTTGTTTCTCTTCCTTTGCAGACCTAGAGAATCAAGACATAATGGGAGCATTTTTAGACAAACCAAAGATGGAAAAACATAATGCCCAGGGGCAGGGTAATGGGTTGCGATATGGGCTAAGCAGCATGCAAGGCTGGCGAGTTGAAATGGAGGATGCACATACTGCTGTGATCGGTCTGCCAAGTGGACTTGAAACATGGTCATTCTTTGCTGTGTATGATGGGCATGCTGGTTCTCAGGTTGCCAAATACTGCTGTGAGCATTTGTTAGATCACATCACCAATAACCAGGATTTTAAAGGGTCTGCAGGAGCACCTTCTGTGGAAAATGTAAAGAATGGAATCAGAACAGGCTTCCTGGAGATTGATGAACATATGAGAGTTATGTCAGAGAAGAAACATGGTGCTGATAGGAGTGGGTCAACAGCTGTGGGTGTCTTAATTTCTCCTCAACACACGTATTTCATTAACTGTGGAGACTCAAGAGGTTTACTTTGTAGGAACAGGAAAGTTTACTTCTTCACACAAGATCACAAACCAAGTAATCCGCTGGAAAAAGAACGAATTCAGAATGCAGGTGGTTCTGTAATGATTCAGCGTGTGAATGGCTCTCTGGCTGTGTCGAGGGCCCTTGGGGACTTTGATTACAAATGTGTCCATGGAAAAGGTCCTACAGAGCAGCTTGTTTCACCAGAGCCTGAAGTCCATGATATTGAAAGATCTGAAGAAGATGATCAATTCATTATTCTTGCATGTGATGGTATTTGGGATGTCATGGGAAATGAAGATGTCTGTGATTTTTGTAAGATCCAGACTTGAAGTCACTGATGACCTTGAGAAAGTTTGCAATGAAGTAGTCGACACCTGTTTGTATAAGGGAAGTCAAGACAACATGAGTGTGATATTGATCTGTTTTCCAAATGCACCCAAAGTATCGCCAGAAGCAGTGAAGAAGGAGGAAGAGTTGGACAAATACCTGGAAAGCAGAGTAGAAGAAATCATAAAGAAGCAGGGGGAAGGTGTCCCTGACTTAGTCCATGTGATGCGCACATTAGCGAGTGAGAACATACCCAGCCTCCCACCAGGGGGTGAACTGGCAAGCAAGCGGAATGTAATTGAAGCCATTTACAATAGACTGAATCTATACAAAAATGATGACACCGACTCTACATCAACTGATGATATGTGATAAAACTGCTCATCTAGCCATGGAGTTTACCTTCACCTCCAAAGGAGAGTACAGCTCAACTTCATTGAACCTTTTAAACATCCATCCTCAACTTTAAAGAAGGGCATATATGACATGGGTGAGAATGATTACACCAGAGAACTTCAGCAGTACAACAGCTAGCCCAGAACTGATTTTTTTTGTTGTTGTAAATTTGAGACTTATGTAAACGTGATTTCAAACCATAATTCATATGTTGTAAATCAGACTCCAGCAATTTTTGTTGTATGATTTTGTTTTTTGTAAAGTGTAATTGTCCTTGTACAAAATGCTCATATTTAATTATGAACTGCTTTAAATCACTATCGAAGTTATAAGA
>NW_011495027.1:627117-659612 GCF_000754665.1 Bison bison bison | reverse complement strand
ACCAGAGAACTTCAGCAGTACAACAGCTAGCCCAGAACTGATTTTTTTTGTTGTTGTAAATTTGAGACTTATGTAAATGTGATTTCAAACCATAATTCATATGTTGTAAATCAGACTCTCCCGGCAATCTTGATTCCAGTTTGTGCTTCATCCAGCCCTGGATTTCACATGATATTCTCTGCATAAAGAATACTTACTGGGATTTTTAATGAAATACTGTTTAATTTCCAATTAGTTTGGGAAATCTGACATGTTAATATGTGTGTAATTTTAATTTTTTGAGGCTTGTTAATGGTTGTTTTGTAGTTCATAATATGGTCTATATTGGTAAGTATTCTATTTATATATGAAGGTAATATATACTCTGTGGTAGCTTCTATAAATGCCAGCTAGTTGGGCCAACTAATGATCTTGTATAGTTTTATTAATTTTCTGCCTTCCTATTCTATCAGTCTCTAAGAGAGAAGGGTTGAAGTCTCAAAAGGTAAGGGTGGATCTATTTATGTCTACTTTGAGTCCTATTAGTTTTTGCTTCACGCATTTGGAAGATTTGCTCTTGGTGATGGATATAAGTTTATGATTAATATGTATTCTTGGTGAATTGATCTGCTTAATATTATGTAATAATGATATTGTCTAGTATTAATATATGCAGTCCAATTTGACTAATGTTTGCATGATGTAACTTTTTTTATATTCCACTTAACTTATTTGTATCTTATTTTTGAAGGGGATTTTGTGTAGATGTCTTTTAGTTGAATCTTTCTTTTTAATTCAATCTGATAATCTTTAAATATTGTGGACTTTTTAAGACATTTCATATTAATATAATTATCAATGTGGTTGAATCAATATCTATCTTTTTCTGTTTTCTATTATTTTTCATTTATTATTTATTTTACCCCTTTCTGTCTTTTTTTATATCAAGTGGCTTTCTTTGTTTGTTTTCATTTTATAAATAACATTGGTTTATTATTTATATGTCTTTTTGAAAACTCAGTGAACCCCCTAGGTTTTGTGATATATATTGAATGAATTTGTGTGCCTTTAAAAAATTATACTGCTTTATATGCAGTTAGAAATCTCACAAATATATGCCATCAATCTATTCCTTTCATCTTTTCTTGCTAATGTCATACAGTGCATCTTTATACTTGCTATAAAAATAAATTCCTCACTTTTTTTTGCTTTAAGTAGCCAGTTATCTTTTAGAGTATTAATAATTAGAAATAGGATAAATAGGTTCATATACTTATCTTTATTTATGTAATATCCATTTCCCTTGATTTTTTGTTTATTTACTTAGATCCAAGTTTATGATTAATACCATATTGCTTTCTGAAAACATTTTTGAATATTTCTTATTTGCTGATCTTCTGACAATAAATTATCTTTATTTTTGTGTTTCTGTCAGTTTTAAAACTTTTTCTTTCTTTTAAAATATATTTTTTTAGCTATTGCATTCTGGGTTGACCATTGTATTCTTTCAGACTTCAATAATATACCTCCATCTTTCTCTTACACTGCATGTTTTTCCATACAGAGGTCTGCTATAATAATTTCCTCTGGGTTATGGGAGATGTGTCCTTTTCTCTAGCTATCTTCAGTAAATAGCTTTGTTTTGGTTTTCAGCTATTTTAATTGTCCTCTTGTTCCGATTTAGCCACAATTTGAGGCATGCATATGCCACTGATTTTAGTGGCTATGGTCTTGCCAATGATCTTGCCTTCTTACAGATCTCTAATGATTTGGACTCAAAATGTATTTCTATCTCTCCCCCGAATATATTATTTTTGTGTGTTGTTTCCTACCCCTAGATGCAGGAGAAAAGGGGGTGACAGAAGATGAGATGGTTGGATGGCATCATTGACTCAATGGCCATGAGTTTGAGCAAACTCTGGGAGATGGTGAAGGACAAAGAAGCTTGGTGTGCTGCAGTCCTTGGGGTCACAAAGAGTCAGACATGACTCAGCGACGGAACAACAACAACTCCTATATGCAGTGGGTACTTTCCTTTGATAACACTTAGCAAGTTACCTTTGTTCTACAGGTAACACAGGGGAATAGGATATTGGTAGGAACCATCCCTTTTCTGCTCTAGCTGCTCTTGTCTTCCCTCTAAACTGAAACCCCCTGGAGGCTTCTTGTGTATTTCACTGTGGCCTCAGATATTTTTCATGGATTCAAGCTCCATTGCCACCCCTAGAAACCATGAAGAAAAGTGCTTGCTAGTGGTTGAAAATTTTCCTAGGTGGAACCTCTGAGATTTGGAGCTTTTGCACTACCCCATTTTTACATTAGCTTTTAGGAATTCATTCAAAATTTTAGCTTTAAACAGACTTGTATTGCACCTGGCATCTTTGTCATGGAAACAAGTCCTTGCACCATGTCTCTCCTTGAAGGTATGATTTCCTTGAAATTTGTGTGTGTGACCCAGTATGTTGCTGTTGCTATTTAGTCACTAACTCATGTCTGACTCTTTTGTGAACATATAAACTGTAGCCTGCCAACCTCCTTTGTCTGTGAAATTTCCCAGGCAAGAATACTGGAGTGGGTTGCCATTTCCTTCTCCAGGAGATCTTTCCAACCCAAGGATCAAACTGGTGTCTCTTGCATCTCCTGCATTGGCAGGCAGATTCTTTACCATTGAGCCAACAGGGAAGCCCAGTATATAATTAATAAATTTCCACAAGTAGATATAATACAGGCAAGACTCTCTTACCACAATGCAAAACCAAGGTACAAACATAAATTATTTTAAAAAATATGAAAACCAAAAAATGCTAAATTTTAAATGCACATCTATAACAATTGATCAAAAATAAAATGAAAATAAAGTTAAATAATATATGAAAAAGTTGAAAGTACTGCAAATTAAAATGAATGTGATACTATTAAAAGTGCTTCCAGAAGAAAGTTGATATCCATAAAAATGAAAAAAAAATGACAATAGAAAAAAATGAAAACAAGAAAATTCAACATTTAACTAAAATTTTGAAACATAACCATAAAACAAAATAAAGATTAGGAAAGTAATAAATATCATGGCAGGCAGAATTTTAAAATGACTTTCCAAGATTCCCTGCTTTAAATACAGAGACCATGAAATATAACAAGATACCACACTGTAATTATGTTGTTACATATGAAAAGGTTTTTTTGAAGATGTATTTGTGGCAAATCATTTATCTTTGATTATCTGTGCATGCCTATATTAATCAAGAGATCTTTAGAAGTAGAGAGCTTTCTCCTCTTGATAACAGAAGAGAATTTAGAGAGTCAACGCATAAGAAAAGATTCTGTTTTCTGTTTCTGTCTTTGAAGATAAGAAGGATCCACCTCACATAGACTTTAGAGTGTCCTCTAGGAACTAAGAAAGATCTCTGGCCAATAGAAAATAAGCTAATAGGGACCTCAGTCCTATAACCTCAAGGTACTAAATTCTTCTAACAGCTTGAATGAGCTTGGAAGGTGATTCTTTCTGAGTACCTCCAGAAAAGAGTCCCCCTCTGCTCAGCTGATTGACCTCGGCTTGGGAAAACCTTTAGCAAAGAACCCAGCTGAGTCTGTCTGGACTTCTGACCTACAGAACTATGAGATATTAAATGAGCTTTGCTTTAAGCTACATATGTGTTGCAATTTATTACATGGCAATAGAAAACTAAAAGAAAGATATAACAGAATTTAGTGAGTTAAACAACAGAAAAGTGGTAGAATAAATAAATAAACTGGTTCTTGAAAAGCTTACAACATAGATATCATAAACTAAGCATGGCAAAAAAGAAGAGAAAAAACAAATACAAATTATTTTGCTTGGTGAAAATAATAACAAACATGAAGAAAATAAAAATAAAAAGAACATATATATATATATATGTGTGTGTGTGTGTGTATATATATATATATTACTTTGCAGAAAAGAGACGGGATAACATATGTATAAAGAAACTCAGGAAGAATACTGAAGAAACTGTTAACTAACAATTAATAGCCTGAGATGGAAGCAGGATGGGCACTGGAAACAGTCAATGACAGTGTGGGAGAGAGTATACATTTTTACTTATATGTCTGTGTATTTTATTCTTGAACTTATTTCCTTTTCAAAAATTAATTTTTAAAATTAATGCACAAATTATCCTAAAACATTACTAGATTACTTTTCTGACCTGCACTACTGTTGCTGCTTCTCATTTGTGCCCAATTTCTTGTGACATTTTGGACTACAACACCACCAGATTCCTCTGTCCATGGGATTTTTCAAGCAAGAATACTGAAGAGAGTTACCTACCATTTCCTCCTCCAGGGGATCTTTCCAACCCAGGAATTGAACTTGCATCTCCTATGTCTCCTGCATGGCAGGAAGATTCTTTACCACTGAGCCACCAGGGAAGCCCCACCCTATTGTTAAGGTGATGTAATTACCTATATTTCAATTGGTCTTATTTTAAAACAAATTCTTTGTACATTATTTTCATTTCATTGAAGTAAATATCTGACAGACAGGTAATTGTCAAAGCTTACCTAGAGAATGTCTTTTTAGAAGATACTTTTTTTTTTCTTTTTAATTAAACAAGGAGTCTTTTGGAACAACTAAGAAAATGTAGAAGTCTCTTTTCCCTCCTTTGTGGAAAGTGTGGGAAATGAATAATGGACATAGGCAATTAAGAATGAGCATTTTTTATTTTCCTATGATGACATTCAGCAAAACCAAGAGGACATCCTGGGGAACATTCAAAAAAATAAAAAGTCTTCTTAATAGATATGGGAAACAGGACAAGAAAAAAAGAATGACTTTTATTTAGATACAATGATAATGGTATTCCTTCTAGATTTGTTTCTTTGGTAAGAAAGAAGAGCGTCTTCTTGTGTGGGGCAGAAAATTATTCTAATAAGTTTTATATGGCAGGTTGATAAATATAAAAAAGTGATGTGATTGTCATTGCTTTTGTAACTTCTCCTAAAATATATCATTGGGAAAAGATAGAGGGGGATGTAAATATCCTTATAATGAATATATGCAGAGACCATATGGTAAAATTGTAGCTCCCAAATGGCATCAATTTCTAGATAGCACTATAATTTGGAATATTACTGATAACCTAATTTTGAATCTATTTCAAGCCCATCATCATATTTATCTCCAAGAGAACTAAGGGAATGCATTTTCAAAAGCAGAAAAGGAAAGAAAGAAAATCAAACTGTAGTCTGTTAGTTATTGAATGCATTTAGGGATAATAAATAAATAATATAAGTTACATAATGTGTAATGATACATGGCATGAGGAAGAAGTGATGGATGAGCCAACGTACAGATGCATGTGGTTGTTTTTTTTTTCTTTTTCTTAAAATGAGAAATCTCTTTGGGAGAATGATTAGATCAATGGATAATCACAAGTAGTTAGTGAGTTTTTACAGAGTATACACACATACTCATACACACACACACACACACTAAGTTTTTTTTTTAATATATAGCCAAAGATGGACACAGGTAATAAAAAGCTAACTCATCTCTACTTACAATAAAGCTCTAAAATAAAGAACAAACCTTATTATAAGGACATGAAATTTCAAATGAAAGTATAATTGGCTTGCCGCATTTTAAGACTGCATTACTGAGCTACAACATTATTGTTGTAACTTTATTACATGCATTTAAAATTGAGCTTATTGTAAAGCAGTTTGGATTCTCTTTCAGTCTGCTTCATCATTCAGCCCATCTATTTACCCCAGTTCCTACTTGATGGACAACTCTCTCTCCCAGGCAGCATGGGTCAGAGTTTATTCTCAGTTGCCCACAAATGGTATCACATGGCCTCTACATGATTTTCAGTCATAATTGTTGCAATTTATCATTCATGTAATATCATATTTTTGAAACTTTTTTTTAACTCTGTAGACATCAATTCTAAGCTAATAACATAATGAAGATGATATCTCCCTGTCATGATTTTTTTCAGAAACATGAACATATTCAAGAACATAACTGTTCAAAGCTTTCTAGCTTTGTTTTGAAATACTCAAGATCAGTCAGGGAAAATGAGTTTTACCTAACTATTATATATATATAAATATATTAATTATATATATGTAATAGTCAATGTATATAGATATACCTTTACTGTAAAAATTTGTCATGCTCATTGGACAGCTTAATCATTTTAATTTTAGTTCCACCTAATAAAAGATGATCAAAGCAAAACAAGACCATTCTGTTTAAGGATGAAATGTTTTCTATTCTAAGTGTAAGAATTATCCTTGAACAAAAATTAAACTTGAAGCAAATATAATACTTAGGAATTAATAATTCATTATCCTGTCATCCAAGTTTAAGGTAATCTAGGTTTTATATTCAGACTGTTTGGGCTCAAATTTTGATCCATCATTTACTCAGCTGTATGACCTTCAGGATTTTCTAAACTGTGAAATAAAGTTTTACAAAAATGCCTCATAGGATGGTTCTGAAGATTAAAGGAGTTAATGCTTGAAAAATGTTTTGCATAGTGCATGGCAAATTAGTTAGTACTCACTTAATGCTAATATTATTATTTTATAAACATCAGAGTCCTTTAGGGAAGACATGAACCACTGTTGCTTTCAAGAACAATTTATCTCCTATTTATTCCCATTTTTTATGTGAAATGGGAAATGCAGAGAGTGAAGGTAAAGAGAAAAATATTTAATACAGAGGAAATAACATGTACAAAAGCCCAGAGAGAGACCTGTCATATGTCTATACAATCTTAATACATACTTATCCCTTGAAAACTTTCTCAAATCAAGCCTACACAATTTTAAAAACACAAAAAAGTCATCATTCTCTCTCTCTCCTATTCTTTGTAGTCACCCTTCTTTAAATAATTGAACGTGGATGCCACATTGATTTCCTCAGGACCTTCTCAGTGTTAAACCAATGGCAGTATGTTTACAATGGTCTCTCTATGCTAGTAAATACCTTGTATGTATTTCAGTCCTTATTCTCTTTGAGTCTACTTGTTACCAACCCACCCTTAATTTGCTTGAGGACTACATCTTGGAATAGTATTTGATATCATGAACTATTCTCTTTACTTGATTCCCATAGCCTTATCTGGTTTTTCTCCTACTTCTCTGGCTTCTTTCTCCTCCCTCTCTGGCTTCTTTCTCCTCAATCTCCCTTGCCATCTCCTTAAATGGAAATGTTCCTTACAACAGAGTTATGTCTCTTTCTGACTGAGAGCCAAGGGATATTTCACTCACCTCCATCTCCAAGATCTATATTTTCTACCTGGACCTATCTCCTGAGCTCCTGACTAAGTCTACTTGAAAACCTTCTGAAATAGCTAGTTGAGTGTCTTAAAGTCACAGTGACTTCAAACTGAGCTCTTCCACTATCTCTTTTTTAAAGTTGCTCCTCTTCTAAATGTCTCCAGCTTACTAAATGATCACCACTATGTGATTTCTCAGGCAAGAGGCTGGGGAAGCATGTGTGCCTCCTTCCTATTCATACAACCAGCGTTCCGTCATCACTAAACCCTGTCCCATCTATCTCCTATTGCCTGTTCACAGTGTAGTTCCATTTGTAGGACTGTCATTGTAGTCTAGCCGCAAACATCTCCTTGAGTTACTACAATGCCACTAAACTGCTCTCCTCAGCATCATCCAAGCTTTCCCTGTTCATTTCCTACCCTTATTCAAACATCAACCCTTTAAAAATGAAAATTTCATAAATGTTTTCCCCATGACAAGTTTTTAATGCCTCTCTGGAGTTCCTCGGAGAAGATGAAGATCAAAATCCTTTTATAATTCAATCTTTGCTTACATATTCTTCTGGAAAAATACTCTTATGCCAATCTTAGTGTTTGATTTTCTATTTTTCAATTTCGTTTTCTCTTATTTCAAGGTTTCTCTTAATAGGTTGTATTCTGTGTCTAAAACATTCAAACTTGTTTAGTCTCTAATCATTGGGCACTATTGTCCTCATTGGGTTTAACATAATTTCTGAGGAGTAAGACAGGATTTTCTTCTCATTAAGTTATGTCACATCCCTTGATCCCAACCATTACACTTTAGAGGAGAGACTCCTATTTTTCAACCAATATTCATTATTAATAGATATAAGTGTATTAGTAGAACTCTCATATTTTAGCTACAAAAGTGGCAAATCTATCTAAAGACTGTATTCCTGGGGACTGTATACTGTATACATGGGGAACACATGTATACTAATTAAATAATTTTCTATTTAAAAAAAAAAAAAAAGACTGTATTCCTAGCCTCCCATTCAACTCAGAGAGATCATGTAATTATTATGTCTGTCAATTGTGAACAGACATATGCCACTTCCTAACTATGTCCCTAAAATGGAAAATGGACACATACCTATTTTCCTTTCCACCCTTCCTTTTGATGAGAAGATAATGAGAACTAAAGCAAGCTGCCAAGGATCCAGCAACGGAAGCCATGTATCGCTCCACTAGCCCCAGACTACTTACCATCATAAATTTATATGTGGTTTGTATCACTATATTTTCCAATCTCTCATAGCAGCTCAGGCTGTACTTATACGTAGTATGTTTCCCTTATTTCAACCTATATTACTCTGTATTTCAATTTCTTTTTTAATGTCTGTTTAATCTGCCACACTCCATGTTTTAATCACCATTTTGTTCTTAAAGCCTAACAGAATCTGAATAAAAAGGAATGAATGAGTAAATTAATGAATGAAAGCAAGCCTACAAGGTAAAGTTGGGGAGAAGTCTCCTGATTCTTTACCCAATTCTCTTTCATTTCATAACACATTATTCCCTACAAATAAGCACTCTAGCTATAGCTTGAACTCATAACATCACCAATACTGCTATCTAAGCACATTTATGCTGAGTGAAACTCCCAAATATTCCTTTCTAAAGATTGGATGATCTGAGATCTGAGCACTAGAGCCTTTTAAATCAAAGTTCAGAATGTACCATTTCTTGCTGACATGCTATATTTCCTTTTTGCTTTGAGTGAGATTATACAGAACACTGAAATGATACCTTCAGTACTGAATTATTTGGCATTCAAGAGAATTAAAATAAGCTTTCCTTTATGGTTAAAAGTAAATTACAAAAAAGGGATACTGGCAGGCAATTACTCTATAAGCTATAGGAATGATAGGGATTTCACAGTGTGAGTAGTTTAGATTCATATAATGTGAAGAGCTGTTGGCAAGTAGGAAAGTCACTCAGCAATCTAAAGAAGAGTACTGAGGCTACATATGCAATCTCTCCTCTCTCTCTCTGTCTCTCTCACTCTTTTTCTCTCTGTTTCTGTCTCTCTCTCTAATGCTCACAGACAATCATTCACACACCACAAATATGCCAAATGCAGTCACTCCAAGGTAAAGATGTAAAGTCTTACCTCAAAATGTATTATATTTTTATTTAAAAATAGTTGAGAATATATGTATTCTGGATATTTGTCATATAAAAAATAAATATTATAGAACTAGAGGTAAAATAGAGACATCTGCACTCTTAAATTATGTAATAGAATTTAAAATCTGGATTACATGAGAATTTAAAATCTAGAATTAATAAACTTAATGGCTTTGAAAATACCCTGGCATGGATTGAATTGTATCCTCTCAAAATCCATCTGCTAAAATGTTAACCCTCACTGCCTTAGAGTGTAACCTGATTTGGAAAAAGGGTGTCTGCAGATGATCAAGTTAAGATAAGGTCATTAGGATTGGCCCTAACCCAATATGAGTGACATCCTTATAAAAGAGTATATTTGGATATAGACATTCACTCACACGGGTGGAACATCCTGTGAAGATGAAGGTAGAAATCAGAATGATGCATCTACAAGGCAAAGACTGCTAAAAACTGCCAGCAAATCAGGAGAATATATGAGAGAGGCACTTAGAAGATGCCTCCTCACAGCGCTGGGGAAAAACTAACCTTGCTGAGACCTTGATCTTAGACTTCTACCCCCATAACTCTAAGATGATGAATCAGCCTCTGTTGTTTAAGCCTCTCAGTTTGTAGTACTTTGTCACAATAGCCTTGATCGACTAATACATACTCTGATGATTTTATGATGATTCAAAATGCCCTCTTTATTCATTTAATTTTTTAATGTCTGAAACATTCACAGTCAGTTCAGCAGAGCCTTCAAATGCTGTACTCAGCATTGCTACCAAGGAGAGAACATCAAAAAGACCTAAATTTTTAAACTCTTTGCTAGAGAAGGCAGTATCTTACTCTGTAAGATTTGGGAGCCAAGCAATTATTGTCCAAGATTACTGCATATCATTGTACAGGCTGAGCACTGACCAGCCATAGAGGTCACCATTTATAGTGTAGACATTGTAGAGACTTTTTTTTACTAGATACATGGTAGACTTACTAAAATAATTTTGACAGATGGCATCAGCATCTCATATCCTAATAAAATCAATACATTATAATTTTTGACACATGGAAACAAAGTGTCTTGAGATAGGGGTACATTTTTCTAATTTACACAAAGATTATGTTGTCCTGTGCTGTGCTATGCTAAGTGGCTTCAGTAGTGTCCGACTCTGTGTAACCCCATGGACTGTAGCCCACCAGGCTCCTCTGTCCATGGGATTCTCCAGGCAAGAATACTGGAGTGGGTTACCATGCCCTCCTCTACACAAAGGTTATGAGCAAGCACTTGTTCTTGTATGTCCAACCAAAACTATTACTTCCAAGGTCTGTTAATGACACCTAAAGTTGTTATCATTTTATTTCCTTAAAGAAGAGGTTATAAATCATCAGCTTAAGAGTCATGTTTGGAGCATTTGCCCATCCCAGGTAAGTGAGAGATAGAAAATAGATAGATAGTAAGGATCACCCTTGGAAGATAGGTCTAGGCAAGTTGGTGAGCAGAGCCTGGGCTAGAGTGGCAGTGAAGATCTTTTCTCACTTATTTTATAGAGCCAATCTCTTCTGTCTCAGAAGCCTTATGTTTGGAAAAGTTTGAGCCCAACAAGTGCCACAATCTCCAGTGTGATTACCAGGTTCCCTTAGTCATTCAAGTCCTCTCTGAGGAGACTCTCTGACTCTCCCCTTCCACCAGCCATAGAATGCATTGACACTTCAGCTTCATCCCTTAGAAAAGAGCCCTGAGAGTCTTGGGCTGACAGTGAAATAGATTCAATCTGTTAGGTAGTTTGAAAAGGAAAATGGCTGTGGCTAAAGAACTGGACATGGAAAAATAGACTGGTTCCAAATCGGGAGAGGAGTACATCAAGGCTGTATATTGTCATCCTGCTTATTTAACTTATATGTAGAGTACATCACACAAAATGTGGGCTGGATGAAGCACAAGCTGAAATCAAGATTGCCGGGAGAAATATCAATAACCTCAGATATGCAGATGACTTCACCCTTATGGCAGAAAGTGAAGAAGAACTAAAGAACCTCTTGATGAAAGTGTAAGAGCAGAGTGGAAAAGTTGTCTTAAAACTCAATATTCAGAAAACTAAGATCATGGCATCTGGTCCCATCACTTCATGGCAAATAGAAAGTGAAACAATGGAAACAGTGACAGACTTTATTTTTTGGGGGGCTCCAAAATCACTGCAGATGGTGACTGCACCCACAAAGTTAAAAGATGCTTGATCCTTGGAAAAAAAGCTATGACCAACCTAGACAGCATATTAAAAAGCAGAGACATTACTTTGCCAATAAAGGTCCATCTAGTCAAAGCTGTGGTTTTTCCAGTAGTCATGTATAGATGTGAGAGTTGGACCATAAAGAAAGCTGAGCACCGAAGAATTGATACTTTTGAACTGTGGTGTTGGAGAAGACTCTTGAGAGTCCCTTGGGCTGCAAGGAGATTCAGTGAACCAATCCTAAAAAAAATCAGTCCTGAATATTCATTGGAAGAACTGATGCTGAAGCTGAAGCGCCAATCCTTTGGCCACATGATGCAAAGAACTGACTCATTTGAAAAGACACTGTTGCTGGCAAAGATTAAAGGTGGGAGGAGAAGGGGACAACAGGATGAGATTGTTGGATGGCATCACTCACTTGATGGACATGAGTTTGAGTAAGCTCCGGTAGTTGGTGATGGACAGGGAAGCCTGGCGTGCTGCAGCCCATTGAGTCACAAAGAGTCAGACACGACTGAGTGACTGAACTGAATTAAACTGAAAAGAAAGAATGGAAAAAGCACACAAAAAGGGAACAAAGGAAAAATCCTTGGACCTGAGTGAGAACCTCAGGTGAAACAAACAGGCCCCCTTCCTGGCTAGCCCTAATTTGCATAAGGCAGGCTCCAGGGATAGGAGACAAAAGGTATAAAAAGAGGGAGCCAAGGTGGGTTGGGGCCTCTCCTTTGGGGTTGGCCTGTCCTCATACCTCAAGGGTGTACTATCCTTTGTTTGCCAAATAAAACTCTGAGCTGTAACCAAGCTGTAACACTGGTCTACTCATTCAAATCTTTGTTGCAGCAAGACAGAATGGAGGAAATTACACACTCTCCCAACAATTCAAACAAGAGTAAACAGGGAGACAAGGGCCCTATTCTTTGCTCATGGTGTAAACCAAGGATAAAGATGACATGGGCCCAGAGAGTTTCTCTATCCCAGGTGACATTTCAGCCACCATAGGCTGATTACATATTAATATGGGGGCGAGCTTAGTCATTCAGTCTTATCCAACTCTTCACGACACTTTGGGCTATATTCTGTCCGGCTCTTCTGTCCATGGGATTTCTCAGGCAAGAATACTGGAGAGAGTTGCCATTTCCTTCTCCAGGGGATCTTCCCAACCCAGGGATCCAACCTGTGTTGCTTGTGTCTCTTGAATCACAGGGGAATTCTTTTACCTGCTGAGCTATCAAGGAAGCCCATAGTGGGGTGGAGGGTGGGGGTGCTTTAAATCTCATGTGCCTGAGACATATGAATTGACTAAGAATTGAATGAACTGCCAGCATTACATAGAATGGTTCTAGGGGACAAGCAATATTTCTATGAAATTGGCACTAGAAAGTTAGACAGTGAAAATCCTGGGATACTTTATTCAGTCCTCCCAGAGCAGTCTCTGCCCGGCTTCACTTGGCCCAGCATATTGCAGAGATCCTTGGGAGGTAGGGAGAAAGTGGGAAAGAAAGTTTTGGGGTTGGAGGGAGTGGTTTCTTGCCATGGAAAACCTTGGGGCTGGTAGGACTTGGACCCAAAGCTCAGAAACATAGCCAGAAGTCAGAAACTTGCTACACTTATGACTCAGCCTGTAAGGAAAGGAGAAGCTGCTATACTTTGGAGTTTACATTTTTGGGAAGAAAAAAAAAAACTGCCCCCTGGGGTAATTTATATTGCTTCTCAATCGTGGAAATGTTTTATTATTTCCCTTACAAAGTTGGCCACATCTACTACCATCCTCGGTCAGGACATCTAGCCAGCACACAGCACATGATGCTGTTTAAATTGGATTACAAACCAGTATTCGTGTTCAACTTGTACTATTCTATATAAATAAATTTGTATTTCAGGAAAAAAAGAATCATGTTTGAAGATACTCATTTTACTTTGTATACTTTGTGTTTTAAACATTTGAGCTAAAGTGTAAAAACTGGATGACTTACATGAAAATTTAGGTGTTTGCCTTGTTTTGAAAAACAATTAGAAAATTTTGCTACTTGGATATACATTTCAGCCTAGCAAGAAGAAACTGGTGATGAGTGATAGACTGCACTCACACCAAACTCACTGCAGTCCTAGAGGGCTAAGGATCAAGTGACATGTCATAAAGTTGTACTCTTGTACATCTTATAGTAAAACAAACAAATGTATTTCTCTGAACATATGTCTTAAGTGAAAATGTTAAATAGTGAAGCTGATATTTCAAGAAAAATGAGAAGCAGCACATATGCCCCATAACTTCACTCTTGTCTGTGGCTCACCCAACCCTAAAGTACTTTGGTATGAGACCCCAGGTAAAGGCATCACATTCTGTTAAAGTTCAAAAGCTCCTGGGAGGAACCAGTTAGCTTTATCATTCATTAGCACCTTTCCGAGAATGTGCTTATCAGATAGACTGCAGTCCTTCAGGCAGGTGGTGACAGCAGTTTTGATAAAGGAGAGAAAGGAAGAGCAAGTATCTAAAAGAAGGTTGAGTGTCCATCCTGGTGGACTCCAGATCATGAAGCTTATTCTTACTAACATTTTTGCAATACATTTACCTTAAAATTGGATTTCTCTCCTTCTCAGGATATCAAAATAAATAATTTATTTGCTGCTGTGTTCAGTTGTGTACAACTCTTTATGACCCCATGGACTCTAGCCCATCAGGCTCCTCTGTCCATGGAATTTTCTGGGCAAGAATACTGCAGGGGGCTGCCATTTCCTACTCCAGGGGATCTTCACAACCCAGGGATCGAACCAGATCTGTTTCTCCTGCTTGGCAGGCAGATTCTTTACCACTGTACCACCTGGAAAGCTCATTTTAATATATTTACTGGTATAGAGCCTCCCAACCTTCTACCCTTACCTAAAACTCTTAAATAAATATTAGAATTGATCCAGCACTATAATAATCTTTACATCTGTAATTTCACTTTTGTGTTTAATATTAAGGTCTCTATAAATTAACTACTTCAGTAGGAAATAATAAATTTAGTACAATGTCATATGTGTATTAGAACAGACATGGTTAAGTATAAAGATATTTATTATTAAAAGTGCAAGCATCTAAGTTATCAATATATTGACCCACATATAGAAAAGGAGAAAAAGTAGACCCCCAAAGTTAAATGTTCTAACATAGAGCATACTACTTGTGTGGATTTGGCCAAGGTATTTAACTTCTCCAACTCTTATCACTTTGTTAAATCCCTGCTTATCTCCTAGTCTTGATGTGTGCATCAGTAAAAGAATAGTGGGTGGGGAAATATTTTATAAATGATAAAATAGGGTTGTATAAATACAAAGCATCATTATCAAATAAAATCTACCACATGTAGAAGTTTTCCATGTATATAGTACACATGTGTGTGTTTTTGTGTGTGGGGGAGATAGTTCAACATTCTAAGATAGGTTTTAATCCCTTCTGATTATAGATATGAACATTTTAGCTGAGAATGAAGATATTTGTATAAAGTTATATGGTTATAAGTGAAGTCTCAGGGTTCAAATCTAATGCTAACCAAATTATGAACACATAGAAACAAAACAAAACCAAATTTCTCTTTTTCACAATAATACTTTTAAAGCTAAATAATAAAGGGTATCAGAAAATATCTACCTTCCCAAATATGCTAGTTTGGCATTGGACTATTTTGAACTGGAAGCAACTAACAGATGCAGAAAGAAGCCTTCTTGGAGCTTCACTTTCTGACTAAAAGCAGAAACCGTTGAGGGGTGAAGACAGCCTTAAATTTCCTTTAAAGAGGGCTTTTGGGCCATGAACAAGATGGAGAGTGAGTAACTACTACATCTTCACAGACAAATCTTACTAAAATAGCCTTCCATTAGTTGCCCCATATATTTATCTTCTAACAATATACTACTCCTGGAAACCCTAAACTTTGTCTAGCCACTTCTTCACAATTTATCAATGACTGTTGAAATAATGTACAAGCTTTTGAGTCTAATTGCTTCTTGTCTTTTCTGTGTTGTTCCTATGTATGCCTTTTTCTCTTGTTTTGCTCTCTTTTGCTAGTTTAATTTGCAGTGTCCAGGCAAGGAACATAAGAAAGCAAAGGGAAAGTTTTTCCTCCCCCACAATGATATTGCATATAACTTAAGACAGCTATGTTTTCAGAAATACATTGTTTCATTTTTCTATGAACAACATTTTTATTGTCTTGATTCCAACTCTGAATATAACGTTTATATATACTTTTGAGAAGATTGTGTCAAAACCGGACAATAACTTTAAATATATAGAAATATATTTAAACTTAATATAGGTCAAGGAAATGTAAATTACGCCACAGTGAAATATTTTTCAGTCAACAGAGTGACAAAGATACAAGAATATTTAAAATCTTACAAGGATGTAGGAAAACAAGATTAAACGCATTTTTTACTGAGGATAAAATAGAAATCATTTTCAATATCCATCAACATTAATTATAATTTTAAAGAAGTTTCCTGACTTTTGACTCAACAATCCTCATTTTGGAAACTCAGTCCTACAGAAATAATACCACCATTAAACTCATGTCTATATATGAAAGGAATTGAGTGTGGGGATATAATTGTAGTGTTGTTTGTTATGGGGTCTTCCCAGGTGGTGCAGTGGTAAAAAAAAAATCTGCCTGACAATGTAGGAGACACAAGAGACCCATGTTTGATCCCTGGGTTGGGAGGATTCCCTGTAGAAGAAAGCGGCAACCCACTCCAGTGTTCTTGCCTGGAAAATTCTAGGGACAGAGGAGTCTGGTGGACTACAGTCTATGGGGCTGCAGAGTCGGACACAACTGAGCATGCACACATCTTGCCTGTCAAGGTAAATCAACAAAACTGAAATTGCACCCTAAGGATCCACCAACTGAAGAAACAGTTGAAATATTGTAATCTATTGATCTATGTAATATTTCACAGCTATTTTAAATGTATTGGCTTAGAGAGTATCTGCAACATTAATTGAAAAGCCAAAATAAAAAGTAACATTTTCCATAAGCCCATTTTTATAACAAACGAAAACACAAGAAAACCTTTCTACCCTTGTCTCAGCTCATATATGAATATACAAACAGAAATAGACAAGAGTAAGAAATTAATCATCAAGTATTTGTAAACTAAGGCAAGGCATAGAAGAGAAGATAGAGTTTTTTTAATAAAAGTTTTTTTAACATGATAAAACACAAATATTATTTTATGTTTTATAACAAAGTTTAATAACATTTTGGGGGAAAAAAAGCAGTTCAAGGAGTCATCTTTGATGAATGGAGATTTTTGAGGGAAACTAAGCCAAGTAAATAAGCCATTTAAATCCCTTTTCAAAAATATAATAATGGCAGAAATTAGAAGTATCTCCGCAAATGTGCTATTGGGTAAAGGATGCAATACAGTTATAGAAATATAACAACCTAAAATAGTGTCCTTCTCATTACCTAGGATAGTTTTATGTGTCAATTTGAAATCATGTGAACCAGCTCCTTAACATAATCACAATATACTACATAATATGTACTATATATACTACTGTTTCTGTTTTTCTGGAGAACCTTGACTGATACACTAAAATGTAAACTGCCTTTTATAAAATCACTAAACTAAGCAGATTATTAAGCATTTATTTGAATTATGTTTCAGTGGTAAAGGCCTAAATCAGTATACGTGGGCCAAAAGTGCTGATTGCATTTTGTTGTTTTAATGGAAAGGCTTGTGTTAGTTACAGATGTCGGAAACCGGTGTTCGTTATAGTCACAATGTGGACAATATTCCCTCCAACTATCACCTAAGTATTCAAAAATATGACACACAACTGTTAATAGAAACTTTCTTAATCTCCTCACAATGTCAAATCATGTTTTCTTAAGGACAGTATTTTCTTGTGGAGTTTTTCAAAGGACTTATAAATAAACAATGACCTAAAATGAAGATAAATAAAAACGCCTCAATGTGTCCATTAAGAACCATTCAAAAACAGTTCACAAAGTAGAGGGTTAAATGCAGGACCAGTTTGATGATACATCTATGTAATTACATTCATTTCAGCTTTTAACAAATTAGTAAATAACATAATGGCGAGTCAGCGTTTCATCAAGTACAGAAACTCCTCTAAGCAAAGATCGGACTAGACAGATAAGATTTTAAATTCTTGCAATTTCAGTGAAGATTGTAATTTTTTTCATCAACTCAAAAAGACCTTAAGCACATAGACCATTATAAATAGTGAATCAGAAAAATTGTTTGACATAGGGTTATCTCCTTTTCATTTATCTTCCTAGACCCATTTCCTCCTGCTAGTGCCCTCTGGCCTTATTTCCATTGGTAATAATCTGTAATTTCTGCTATTTTCTCTTTCAATACAACTAAGAGTCAGATTTTCCTTAGGACATATTACCTATCTGTAGCCATTTAGAACATTTTACACCAATCGGCACTTTGGAGCTGTATCTTGCAGTGTAACTAGCATTTACAGGGTTTCTGCAGACTTTTATTACGTGGTGTGACATTAGATTGATGGACTGTCTCAATCTTATTCTCTGTCAATTGTACACTGATCCGTGACAGCATAATGGGTCTGTGACAGTGTTTGGAAGGGTGAGAACGACTACAATAACATTTTGGGGAAGATGGATATCAGAGTTCCTTTTAATACTCTTCTTAATTTTCCTCTCATATTAAAATTTCCAAAAGCTGCCAATGTTAGGATGTGCCAATTTTCTTCATCAAAAAAAAAAAAAAAGACACTTGTTTTAGACAATTGGTATTAAGTATGATGGCAAAATAGCTGTCGATCAGGCTGAACAGGGCTATTAGGCATTCCCCTGTAGCAAGGAGACTTCCAAGGACCCCCTCAAAAGGGAATCATGTTGTGTTCCTGTCTAGGTCAAAGGTTATTATATCTCAGAAGGTATTCTCTGTTGACCGAGGAGGAGAAGGGTTTACTGCTCTCACAGCAGAGAATTACTCAGGACTTGCCTGAGGAGATAGTTGAACCTTCCCCTCAGCAGGCACGTGGAAGCTGTGCCAGGGAACTCGCTTCTGTGACTAGCTAGCAAGCCTTTCAACACTAGACAATTTCAAGTTTATTTACTGTTTCAAAGGTTTTACTACTGTCCTCTCTTGGGGAGTAGAGGAAAGAGTACAAAAATGTTTGCAGCTCTTTGCTCCTTTCTGAAATGCCATAAATGATACCCTTAAGCCTGTGGCTTTGGTTTTTGGTGAGAGAGGTGCCAGGAAACTTCTGGAAAGTGGCAGAGAGAACCAGTAAGTTGGAGAATGAGCAATAAAGCAAAAAGCACTGGAGGGGAAGAACCGTGACCCAACTTTAGCTTTGTTTCAGCAGGAACAGCAGTCAAGGTTAACACAGTGCAGTCAGACAGGGTGGCAGCCTGCAATATACGACATGATAATGGATACAAAACAGGGAGCCAGGGAGAAGTTACCGAGTCAGCAACAAAGAACCAGTCAGGGATACATACACTCTTTGTCCAAATGGAGAAATTCAGTCAAAGGTTTGGCAGCTGTGTGAATCAGTCTCATTTATTTAAACTTTATTAGAAGCCATGTTATGCTTTTATTTTTGGAGAGAATGAGTATTCTGAAAAAATTTTATACATGGGAAATATGTAATTTACATCTCTCTTCCCTGCTGTGGGTCAATGCCAAGCATACACATACATGCATACACACACCAGCCCAAGTTTCTCTCAGTATGAAAAGAAATCGGAAGAGTACATGTCTTTGTTAAAAAGATAAGAAAGGTCTGAATGTGCCAGTGGTTTGGGCTAGAGAACATTAAGTGTCAAGACTCAAAGTCTTTGTCAACATCGCAGGGAAGGTGTCAGTCTCAACCCCAACTGTCTAAAATGGAAAGTTCAGCCGCAGCCGGCTGCAGAAGACTTATCATAGTCTTGGGATTATGGCTTTGGGACGACGGCTCACCGGGACTTATTTCCACTAAGTCAAATGTGTTACTTGATCCTCATCCACATGGGTGTGATTCTGTGGGACTCCAAACCCAATGGAAATAACCAGCATGACTTTGATTCAGGTAGAACATCTAGGCTAAAAATAATGCAGCACTCAACACAACATGGGCTTCCCAAGTGTCGCTAGTGGTAAAAAAATCTGCTTCCCAATGCAGGATACACAAGAGATGAGGTTCTATCCCTGGGTTGGGAAGATTCCCTGGAGGAGAGCATGGCAACCCACTCCAGTATTCTTGCCTGGAGAATTCCCATGGACAGAGGAGCCTGGTGGGCTAAAGAGTTGGACACGACTGAGCGACTGAGCACACTGAGCAAACAACACAAAATACCTTAAGCAATGAAAGTCTGGTTCAGATGATCAAAAAAATTAGGAGGAAATGCTGGCTTCTGACAGTCTATTTTAACAGCATGACCAGATCCTTCCTGTTCTACTCTCCAGGTTTTCTCTTCAGGATGGTGGCCAGGGGCTAGATGAGCCTCAGAATTTCTCTTTCACATCATATAAAGTTTGGGGTAGAGCTGGCCATAAGAAAGGACAGATACTTTATAAAATGCTCCTGTCTAAAAGAGAAATGGGTACTTAGTGGCAATAAATAACAAATGTCAACTGCTGATCCTGTGTCATTGTGCTTCCTCCTCACCATTTTATCTCTTGAGTTTCATCCTTCTCCATAACTGGCCATTCATTTAGCCTGTCAGTCAACCAGTGTGCAAGCAATTGTTGGGTACCTACTTTATGATCTGTCTTATATACTTGGGCTACAATATTGTATTCCTATCTTTAGGAATTCTCACTGTAGTGAGAAGAGGAAATATAAACTTTAATTAAAATATTATCCATACATTCTAATTATGAGGATAAATGCAAGATATTGTGGCAACATGTCCATGTAAAAGGATGTCAAGGCAGGTTTTTTAGTAGCTGGATTTGGAATTTGACCCCAGTAAGAGTTCTTCAAGGTGGGGACCAAGTATGAGCAGAATAAAAAGCATATACAAAGGAAGGAGTAGGAATGATAAAAGTGCTCTGTGTTTTTGAGGAACATTTAGAGAGATGATAAAGATAGTAGTCGTAGAATTTGAATCAAAAAAAAAAAAATGGACAGAGGGCTGCAGTTTTCGGTCATACTATTTGACAGCTGTGGGTCTCTGGACACACCAACCATCCTAGTTTTATGCAGTCAGAGGAAACTATTTGATGGTAACCCAGAATGGGGCCAACCTGACCTGGGATTTGTTTAACAATTTTTTGCAAGATGTTTGCTATGTGCAAAGCACTGGACTGCTTACTGCAGATGCGCCTGACCTCAAATAGAGCTTTTCCATTGAAGTCCCCTGACTCATCTCTCTAAAACATGTCTTCTCTCTTTATGATTCAATGTAGTCAAACTACATGCTATAAACTTGTATCCATCCACACTTAATCTTCAAGATGTGTCTACCTTTACATTCTTTTTCAAAACCTAAAATTTCATTTTCTGCTGTGATTTGTCTCCTCCTGTTCCCTGGTTCCAATCTCTGAAGCCTTGCACAAAGCATGCTTAGCCCTTCCTGCCAGATGATGCTCGGCCAAGCTCTTCAGTGATTATTTCAGTGTTAAATATGCTCAGGATTCTGCCTGAAGGAGTCTGATATGGCCAGGAGTAACTTCTCTTACCTCCCTGGTGCGTTGTTCCATCATTTATCACTTTCCTCTCTTATTAGCTCCCTCTTCACTGACTCTTGCCCAATGACATTCAAAATGCACCAATAATCCATCCTCCCCAAACAAACACTAAAAATCACACATCAATTCTAATCTCCCTCAATATTCTTCTTCACATGGAAGAAGTTTAATTCTTGCCTTTTTTATATCTTATTACTAATTATTCACTCATTCCTTAGATTATCAAAATGAATTTTTTATATAGCATTGGCCACATGATTTGTGGACTCCAGCACAAAAGGAAATTGTGCTGTTTGTTACAGAGCAAGAGAAAAATGTATTCTCTAATTCAAAATATTTCTGCTAACCTGTCATAGAGTTTTTAATTTACCATTTAATGTCATGCTCCCTTGGCCACATGGATACTCAAATGAGGAGTGCAGACTATCACAGGCACCCTGGGACTCTACTTTGAAACTCAGTACATAAGATATGTACCCCCATATCAGGGGAACCCACAGGGGCAGAAGGAGAAAATGCAACACTATATCCAGGCAAAAATTCTGAGATAAGGTGTCATCAACTCTGCCCTGGTTTGCAGTAACTTTCTACTTCCCTTCAGATAATTCTGCAAAGTTCTTCATTTCAGAGACACTCCTTTTCTTTCCTTGCTTCACAGTGGGAATTGTTGTGGTCTTTGTGCAAACTGCCTCAGCCACTAAGTAGGTGCCTAATTTTTTAATGAAAATAATTTTTAACTATGCCTATCAGAAGAGACGGAGAGGCAATGGCAACCTACTCCAGTACTCTTGCCTGGAAAATCCCATGGATGGAGGAGCCTGGTAGGCTGCAGTCCATGGGGTCTCTAGGAGTCGGACACGACTAAGCGACTTCACTTTCACTTTTCACTTTCATGCATTGGAGAAGGAAATGGCAACCCACTCCAGTGTTCTTGCCTGGAGAATCCCAGGGACGGGGGAGCCTGGTGGGCTGCCGTCTATGGGGTCGCACAGAGTCAGACACAACTGAAGTGACTTAGCAGCAGCAGCATCAGAAGAGAAAAAAAAAGGAGAAAAATGTCACTGACTGCTGCCTATCAAATAATTGGAGTTCTCATGAACAAGCCCTAGATGACACAGCAGCCTTAAATAAAAGATAAAATGGAAACAAGACTCTTTGAATAATACTGCCTGAAAGCAATTTCCTTCTTGAACTAGGACACTGCTGATCTGAAAGCCACAAATTTTAGAGAATCATGCAGGGCCTGAGACTTTGATTGTATAGCTAATAAAGGATTAAAAAAAATCTTCATCTTATACAGTTGATGACATGCAAAACAAATTCAAGATGTTCAGTGACAGAGTTGCAAGAATTCTAAATAAAAAATGAAATAGGAGTTAAGGCTGTTCTGCTCACAAACTTATACCTACAGGGTCAGATAATTTTTTTCCCCTTCAAATCACAGCATTGAAGTTTGGGGATAGAAACATTTCAAAAATTAATTCTCAAGATGTCTGAGTCATCCTTATATTGTCAGAAATTTCTTTGAAAACAAAAAAATTAAATGCCTTAGGACTTTTTATGCATTAAAAAAAAATTCTTCAACTGGGATTGTGTTTTAGAAAGACCTCTCCTTTTCTTGCTTCCCAGGTATCTCAGTGGTAAAGACTGTGCCTGCCAATGCAGAAGACACAAGAGATGTGGTTTCGATCCCTGGGTCAAGAAGATTCCTCTGGAGAAGAAAATGGCAACCCACTCCAGAATTCTTGCCTGGGAAATTCCACAGACAGAGGAGCCTAGTGGGCTACAAGTTGGACATGACTGAGCATACATGCACTCCTTCCCTTGCTCTCTATCTTTTTTCTCAAGTCATTGCCTCTGCATGAAGGAAACCAGTATATCTGACATTTAGCTCAAGCCATTTTGCTCAAGACTCTAATAGCTTATGTTCTTTCCCAGAATCATGAAGTTTGAACTCGAGAGAAAATAAATATATTTCACATTTTTAAATGTAGTTGTTCTATTATAAGCACATTCTTCTCCCAATATTGATGATATTAAAAGGTTAATGAAAAAATATAAGGAATAAGCCAGCCACTAAGACTCCAGGCAGAAAGAGGATTGTCTGGCCAGATGATATAATTCCAAAAAGATAAAAGGGGTTAAGACTCCATTTAGTCAAGTACAGCAACAGGAAATGAAAGTCCTAAAAATTAGGTTTGACGGATGTAAGCAAGAAAGGAACGTACCATCATTTTTAAGAAATATAAGAGAAAATTTCAGAGATGAGGCACAGAGGTGACCATTGGGGTGAATTTTGCTGTGGTGGCAAGACCTCTGGACCTTCCTGCCAGATTGTGTCTGTAATTGCTGTGATCATTTTAAAAGAAATCATAAAAATATTATCGTAATGTATATGTTTGTGCCTCTTTTTGCTAAATTCTGGGAATATCCTAAGATGTGGTAGGTGAAGGTCACTGAATTTTTTGTTTCTATTTAATGAAACTCATTTTTTTTAGTGCTAACTTTCTATCGATGTGACTATTATTTTATGCTTTTAGCAATCACAGAGTGTTTATCTTCTGCTTATTGCATCTTCTTAATGAAGAGAACTTTGCTACAGACTTGAACTTTTCCCTCCTAGATTATTTTTAACTAGGGTAGGTCAATTGAACTTGAATCTGTTTCTCTTTCAGTGCTTGATCAAATCTGTATTGGGGGTGGGGGTTGGATCTGGGGAAGGGGAGAAGAGAGGCCTGTGCTGTGAAAAACTGTAGATGAGTCTAAAGGGCTTCCCTTTTGGCTCAGCTGGTAAAGAATCCACCTACAATGTGGGAAACCTGGGTTCAATCCCTAGGTTGGGAAGATCCCTGGAGAAGGGAAAGGCTACCCCCTCTAGTATTCTGGCCTGGAGAATTCCATGGACTGTATAGTCCATGGGGTCTCAAGGACACAACTTAGGGACTTTTGCTAAAGGTGGAATCTTCCACAAACCTTTTAATCTTATCAAAGTTATTGCTCCTTTTTTTCCCCCCACTGAAAAATTATGAGTAGAAATGGAGACTTTATTCTGCTAACATAATCAGGTCATTCAGGGACAGAAATGCAATGTTTTTGGCCTTTGGCTAATGATCTTCTTTGACTGATATTATCACCTAATCCGCCCCCTGGAAGTAAATAAAGAAATCTAAAATCTTTGTTTAATTTTTTTTGTGAAGAAAAATCCTTCTGGCAAAAGTTCTATCAGCTGATACGAATTAATTGTTGCCATGGGGAAAGTTAGTGACAGGTATATTTTTGTTTTGTTATAGAAGTATTTAGATTTAATAATAATCAGGGCTTCAGGTATACATCTAGTGATTATATACTGTTATTGTTGCGTCCCTCAGTCATATCCAATTCTTTACCACCCCCATGGACTGCAGCATGCCAGGCTTATATATTAATATATGTTATATATATTCAATTCAGTTCAGTCACTCAGTCATGTCTGACTCTTTGTAACCCCATGAACTGCAGCATGCCAGGCCTCTCTGGCCATCACCAACTCCCAGAGTCCACCCAAACCCATGTCCATTGAGTTGATGATGTCATCCAACCATCTTATCCTCCGCCCTCCCCTTCTCCTGCCCTCAATCTTTCCCAGCATCAGGGTCTTTTCAAATGAGTCAGCACTTTGCATCAGGTGGCCAAAGAATTGGAGTTTCAGCTTCAACATCAGTCCTTCCAATGAACACCCAGGACTGATCTCCTTTAGGATGGACTGGTTGGATCTCCTTGCAGTCCAAAGGACTCTCAACAGTCTTTTCCGACACCATAGTTCAAAAGCATCAATTCTTCACTGCTCAGCTTTCTTTATAGTCCAACTCTCACATCCATATATGACCACTGGAAAAATCATAGCCTTGACTAGATGGACCTTTGTGGACAAAGTAATGTCTCTGCTTTTTAATATGCTGTCTAGGTTGGTCATAACTTTCCTTCCAAGGAGTAAGTGTCCTTTAATTTCATGGTTGCAATCACCATCTGCAGTGACTTTGGAGCCCAAAACAATGAAGTCAGCCAATGTTTCCACTGTTTCCCCATCTATTTGGGACCACTACATGGTCCCATCCCATGAAGTGATGGGACCAGATACCATGATCTTAGTTTTCTGAGTGTTGAGCTTTAAGCCAACATTTCACTCTTCTCTTTCACTTTCATCAAGATGTACTTTAGTTTTTCTTCACTTTCTGCCATAAGGGTGGTGTCATCTGCATATCTGAGGTTATTGATATTTCTCCCGGCAATCTCATTTCCAGCTTGTGCTTTCTCCAGCCCAGCGTTTCTCATGATGTACTCTGCATTTAAGTTAAATAAGCAGGGTGACAATATATAGTCTTGATGTACTCCTTTTCCTGTTTGGAACCAGTTTGTTGTTCCATGTCCAGTTCTAACTGTTGCTTCCTGACCTGCATACAGGTTTCTCAAGAGGCAGGTCAGGTGGTCTGGTATGCCCATCTCTTTCAGAATTTTCCAGTTTATTGTGATCCACACAGTCAAAGGCTTTGTCATAGTCAATAAAGCAGAAAAAGTTGTTTTTCTGGAACTCTCTTTCTTTTTTGATGATCCAGTGGATGTTGGCAATTTGATCTCTGGTTTCTCTGACTTCTCTAAAACCAGCTTGAACATCTGAAGTTCACGGTTCACATATTGCTGAAGCCTGGCTTGGAGAATTTTGAGCATTACTTTACTAGTGTGTGTGATTAGTGCAATTGTGTAGTAATTTCAGCATTCTTTGGCATTGCCTTTCTTTGGGATTGGAATGAAAACTGACCTTTTCCAGTCCTGTGGCCACTGCTGAGTTTTCCAAATTTGCTGACATATTGATATATATTAAATATATACTATATATATATTATGCATTTATGGATTTATATATGTGGGCTTCCCTGATGGCTCACTGATTAAGAATCTACCTGCCAATGCAGGAAACAGAGATGTGGGTTCAATCCCTGGTCAGGAAGATCCCCTGGAGAAGGAAACAGCAACCCAACCCAGTACTCTTGCTTGGGAAATCCCATGAATAGAGGATGCTGGGGTGTTACAGTCTATGGGGCCACAAAGAGTTGGACCTGATTTATCAACTTAACAACAACAAATATACATATATAAACACACACACACACACACACATATATGTATATAAATCAATGTTTTTATTTAATAGTTCTAATTGATGCCAAAAATGGCCCCTGTACATTTGTGTGGAATTGAATCTCAGAGACAGAGCTTTGGGTGAAGTAGAAAGTAACAGTTCTATTGCATTGCTTAGGTAAATGTTTATGTAGCAGGTTTTTGCCTCTCAAAACTGTGCTGCCTAAGCTGGGAGGATTTGGGAAGGAATTTTATAGCAGTGGTTCAATAAGTGTTGATAAGATTAAGGGGTGTGTAGCATGCCCTTCTTTAATATGGTCTCAAGTAAACTCTTGAGAGCCTCTCAGTTTCCTTTAACATGAACTCAGGTGGTATTCTCTAGAATGAAGAATGCTGGCATTTTCCATTTGTTGGCCCACCAGGCTCCTCTTGTCCATGGAATTTTCCAGGCAAGAATACTAGATCTTTCGGACTCAGGGATTGAACCCATATCTCTTATGTCTTCTACATTGTCTGGCAAGTTGTTTACTAGCAACTGGGGAATCCCTTTTAGTTCTGTAAAGAGTCAACTCATTGGAAAAGACCCTGATGCTAGGAAAGATTGAAATCAAAAGGAAAAAGGGTGGCAGAGGATGAGATGGTTAGATAGCATCATTGATTCAATGGACATGAAACTGAGCAAACTCTGGGAGATAGTGGAGGACAGAGAAGCCTGGTGTGCGACAGTGCAAGACTTGGGAACTGAACAACAAAAACATCAACAAAGGAGCTCAAAGATAGTGTTGTGTATCCCTTGAGGCTGATTGATGCTTTTGAACTGTGGTGTTGGAGAAGACGCTTGAGAGTCCCTTGGACTGCAAGGAAATCCAACCAATCCATCCTAAAGGAATTCAGTCCTGAGTGTTTATTGGAAGGACTATTGTTGAAGCTGAAACTCCAATACCTCAGGCACCTGATGTGAAGAACTGACTCATTGGAAAAGACCCTGATGCTGGGAAAGATTGAGGGCAGGAGGAGAAGGGGACGACAGAGGATGAGATGGTTGGATGGCATCACCAACTCAATGGAGATGAGTTTGAGTAAACTCCGGGAGTTGGTGATGGACAGGGAGGCCTGGAGTGCTGCAGTCCATGGGGTCGCGAAGAGTCCGACATGACTGAGGGACTGAACTGAACTGAACTGAGGCTGAACCAGGACTCTGCCCCAAGCCTGCACTATTGTTTCCTGGCTACTCCTCTCTTGTCTTTGCATCCCCTGCCTTTCCTGATAAGCAACTGAAAGGTCTCCATGGCCCAGGAGCCTGACAGTTTCCTCCTCAGTTTCATAGGTTAGTTTTCCAAAGTGTTATGAAGAATTGATTTTTGTGACAATGTGGGAATATATCTTTTCTGTCAATTTCATATGTGAGAATCATTTGAATTAGTAAATAAGTAGGAGATAATTTCCTCTATAAGAATGATTCAGTACGAAGATTCAGTAGTTGATCGTCAAGCAGAGTACCATACACTAGTTATCAAACTCAGGGCACGACTCTAACAACTTCTGCCCACAGCATCTTGGTATTAGAGTCACCAAGGAAAACACAACTCAGTCAAGCATTGAATGAAATAACACATTACTCATATAGAGAAGAGACAGAATACAATCAGCTTCACTACTGGGCATTGACTCCTCATGGCCAGCAGATCTTTCCCCAGTGCCCATGCAGGGCAACTAGCCTGTGTGCACCCTTCTTGTGCAACAAAGGAAGGACACTGCTCCCACACTCCCAGCAGAGGACAAGATATAGCAGAGTTGAAGGTGGACAGATGCCGTATGATGCACATGCTTAAGCAGAACAAAAGAGTACACAATGAGCATGAAACAGGAAGAGATATTCCCATACAAGGTGATAAACCCAGCAAAGGATTTGTTGGCTTTTTATCCCTGGTAAGGAAGTATTCCAGGGCTTCCCTGATCAGTCAAATGGTAAAGAGTCTACTTGCAATGCAAGAGAGATGGGTTTGATTCCTTGGTTGAGAAGATCCCCAGGAGAAGGGAATGGCTATCCACTCCAGTATTCTTCCATGCAGAATTCCATGGACAGAGGAGCCTGGTGGGCTACAATTCATGGGATTGCAAAGAGTCAGATACAACAGAGCAACTATATTCTATTCTAATTCTATTCTAAGGAAGTGTTCCAGGTTCAAGGTCCATTCTTATGTAACTGAGCAGAACCCAGAAGACAGCATGAGACTACCTTTTCCAGTAGGAATGAACACATACCGTAGCCCATTAGGTGTGTGCGTTCAGTCACTCAGTAGTGTTCAATTCTTGTGACCCATAGACTGTAGCCTGCCAGGCTCCTCTGTCAGTGGGATTCTCCAGGCAAGGATACTGGAGTTGGTTGTCATTTCCTTCTCCAGGGGATCTTCCCAACCCAGGGATAGAACACAGGTCTCCTGCATTGCAGTCAGGCTCTTTACCAACTGAGCTATGAAGCCCCTTTCAAAAGAGGGGGAGTTGTGGTATCCATGGTGATGCCCTCTCCAAATGGTCCGTTAGGTGTATAGTTGCAAAGATAGTGGTCTTCATAGTTGGGAAGTTTTAGTTTTAATTGTAAGGAAATTAAACCATTCAGAAGAGATGTGTTTATGCAACCTCTTAATGGTTAGGGCCATGCCTTAATTGTGTGATATACTCTAATTGAGTAATAAGATGACTTTTTAATGAAAATATCAGGACACTTTTCTTATCCTGAGCTACACTTGTTCTTTTCTATCCATGAACACCAAGATAACTTTGGAATTTCTGGCTTGAAGGAAGGAGTAGTTAAATATGACCCAGATTGGGGGCCCAAATCCATGCCACTCAGAATCATAAGATGGGTATTGATGTATTGGGAAAAATTAAGCAGCATATTATTTAAGATTTCCTGAGGAATATTTTATCCAATTGAGCTGAACTCTGAGATGAATCAACACCTACAGAAGGTGTAATAAACCAGCAGGATCTAGCCAAAGGAGTAGCTGACTTGATGGCTTGATGAAAATCTCTACCAATGCCTAACACTATGGAGAAATTTTGGAGCTAAAACAGCTAGTATTGTTCTACATTGGGTGGGCTGAAATGATCTGGCATTTATATAAACCCTCCATCATCAAGTGATATGGCCACTCTTGTAAGAGGATGATGCTGGACAAGGAAGTTCTTTGCAACTGAAGCCACTACTAAAGGTGCTGTCAATTGCAGCTTGCCCTTGAAGGTGGATTTGTGCAACAAATACACCTTAAAGGAGGATCTGGAGAGGGTGTCACCATGGCTACCACAACTCCCGTTTCTTTTGAAATAAGGCCGTGTTGGGCAGGAAAAAAATGTGCATGGAAAGGTTGCATACAATAATTCACTAAGCACGATTTATCATCATTTCCATGAGTACCTTAGATTTAATGTCAATTCCTACATAGATTTTCTTCTTCATAAAAGAAGACTCTCCAAGCTTCACCAGCACCCCACCACTGCCCCCACCTCCAAATTGTAGTAGTTAAATGCCTTGATCATAGAATATGTCAATAAATGTTCCTGGAGTTGATTTTTTCAAATCTGAGAGTTGTCCATTGAGAAAACTTCTAATCAAAAGAACCTCATGGCAGTTTTAAGTGTGAATGCACAACACTAGTAAATCTAAGGGTTCAAATTTCACTTAAAGTTTTCACAGTTTTAAAGAAAGCTGTTTCATGTCCCAGAATCTAACATGAAGGTGATTTTAATATGCTGTAATTATAACTTGTCTGGTAGAAGTGCTACTCCTAAAAGAACATTCATTATATATAATTTAATTTATAAAATATTATATCTTTCAAAAAATTATTACAACGTTTTGACATTTAAGATCAAAGATGATTTAACAATATTTCCCAAGAAAAACACCATCAAGTACAAACATTACAAAGGATCTCTGAGTGTTATTAAGAGTCTAAATCATGTTGTATACCTTAATTATGTACAGTTTATGTATTTTTGTACATATAAGAAAGGGCCGTTCACTTTAATAGAGTATTCTGAGCATTTTTGTGCTCGTGTGGTAGTTGCTGTTTAGGATACCAGTTGGAAAACAGCTCTGCAGACATACTCTTTAGATGAAAAACACTATCTTCCTGACCAGTGGAACCAAATGCTTGTTTAGTGTAGAGATGCAGGTAAAGAGTATCTCTTTTCAGGCCCTCCCATCCCTGCCCCGGGGTTAAGATCCATCACAGAGCTCTGCTGTATCCTTGATGACCAGAGGTGAATCCATGCTGTTTAAGCCTAGGATCAACATCTGGGAGAACAGACTGAGTTGATCTCATCCAGGACAACCCATTCTCCTCTTTATTAAGTCCTTATTTAGCTGAACTATAAATATTATTAAACATTTGCTTATGAACTGCCAGAGCACCATGCTGTTCAACAGATGAAGCTGGTGTGTTTTAATTTTATGCACTCTGAATGTGCTTAGTTTAGTTTCCATTCTGCACTCCACATTTTCCTAAGTTCCAGTTATTGGAAAGAATTTTTACCTACAATCCAAGGCACAGATTGTCTTAATTTTTATTTTCTGTTGTTGGTGGGGTGGGGGTTGGTTTGGGGGCATGTGTGAGAACAGAAGGATTATGGGAGTGGAATGGGTTATGACACATTTTCATTTGCAGCTGCTACAACTCCCTTGCCTTAATCCAGCCCAGATCTCAGAGGAAACCTAAAACCATTCCAGTGACCCTAGAATTGCACCAGCACCTCAAATGGCCAAATAAGGTAAGTCGTTTGTTATCTGAGCCATAAATATTTACATTCACTAGTGACAAATGTATAAAAAGTGTGGAGTGACTGTGTAATTTCAGCTGCCCTCCTCAAGCCTGTCAATAGTTTCTGTTATCTCCTGAAAGCCCCAATGACTGATGTGTGCTAGTTTAATAAGAATGCGCTCACCAGCTTGTTACCCTCCTCTAATTGTTCACTCTGACCACATTTGTCATCTAGAAAGTTTTCTCCTTTTAAATTTAGGGCCTGTTACATGAAATTGTTTGGACTGGCAAGCATCCATCACCTTCCTGACCTCCTTCATTCCTTTACACGTTGTCTTCCTATTGTTACCAAAGCCTAAGAGATCAGCACCATTTCTTTTTCTTTTCCATTTTGCAACATAATAGAGACAAAACAATTTCATTTTTCTGATTTGTTCTGCATATAGATGACTTTGAAGGGTAAATCTTAAGAATGTGTCTAAGCAATGCTTAGGCATAGGCTGATGCTTTCTGAATCTTACAGGTGACCACACCACAAAGCACTTATGATATCAAAGCACTTTCAAGCAAACACAGTGAAAAATCTTTCGAATATTAAATGGACAGAAACAGAGTATGCTGAGGGCAAAGTGAATCCTGTTTTATTTTTGCATCAAGAGTGAACCAGTAAGAAAAATGGAAAATAGTAACATCACACTGTTGGTCTTTTGTCCACTAGGCCAATATACAGAGCTTGCATTTTGATATAATCACTAGGCAAAGAACTCCAAAGATCAGATAGGGTGAAAAAAGTATATTTAATGAATTTAAAGGATAAGATCTAACAATGTTTAAACATTTGGGTAATTCAATTTTTGAAGAATATTTTGTTAAAAGGAGTTTTTGATTGTTACTAGGTTCAGTTCAGTTCAGCCGCTCAGTCATGTCTAACTCTTTGGGACCAATGGACTGCAGCATGCCAGGCTTCCCTGTCAATCTCCAACTCCCAGAGCTTATTCAAACTCATCCCCGGAAAGTTGGATGCTGATGCCATCCAACTATCTCATCCTCTGTTGTCCCCTTTTCCTCCTGTCTTCAATCTTTCCCAGCATCAGGGTCTTTTAAAATGAGTCCGTTCTTCTCATCAGGTGGCCAAAGGACTGGAGTTTCAGCTTCAGCATCAGCCCTTCCAAAGAAATCCCAGGGCTGATCTCCTTCAGAATGGACTGGTTGGATCTCCTTGCAGTCCAAGGGACTCTCAAGAGTCTTCTCCAACACCACAGCTCAAAAGCATCAATTCTTTGGCACTCAGCTTTCTTTATAGTCCAACTCTCACATCCATACATGACTACTGGATAAACCATAGC
>NW_011495027.1:605282-627017 GCF_000754665.1 Bison bison bison | reverse complement strand
ATAGCCTTGACTAGATTGACCTTTGTTGGCAAAGTAATGTCTCTGCTTTTTAATATGCTGTCTAGGTTGGTCATAGCTTTTCTTCCAAGAAGCAAGCATCTTTTAACTTCATGGCTGCAGTCACCATCTGCAGTGATTTTGAAGCCTCCCCCCCCCCAAATAAAGTCTGTCACTGTTTCCATTGTTTCCCATTTATTTGCCATTATGTGAAGGGACCAGATGCCATGATCTTAGTTTTCTGAATGTTGAACTTTAAGCCAACTTTTTCACTCTCCTCTATCACTTTCATCAAGACCTTCTTTAGTTCTTCTTCACTTTCTGCCATAAGGATGGTGTCATCTGCATATCTGAGGTTATTGATATTTCTCCCGGCAAACTTGATACCAGCTTGTGCTTCCTCCAGCCCAGTGTTTCTCATGATGTACTCTGCATATAAGTTAAATAAGCAGGGTGACAATATACAGCCTTGACATACTCCTTTTCCTATTTGGAACCAGTCTGTTGTTCCATATCCTATTCTAACTGTGGTTTCTTGACCTGCATACAGTAGTCTTAGGAGGCAGGTCAGGTGATCTGGTGTTTCCATCTCTTTCAGAATTTTCCACAGTTTGTTGTGATCCACACAGTCAAAAGCTTTGTTATAGTCAATGAAGCAGAAATAGATGTTTTTCTGGAACTCTCTTGCTTTTTTATGATCCAACGGATGTTGGTAATTTGATCTCTTGTTCCTCTGCCTTTTCCAAATCTAGCTTGAACATCTGGAAGTTCACGGTTCACCTACTGTTGAAGTCTGGCTTGGAGAATTTTGAGCATCACTTTGCTAGCATGTGATATGAGTGCAGTTGTGCAGTAGTTTGAGCATTCTTTGGCATTGCCTTTCTTTGGGATTGGAATGAAAACTGACCTTTTCCAGTCCTGTGGCCACTGCTGAGTTTTCCAAATTTTCTGATGTATTGAGTGCAGCACTTTAACAGCATCATCTTTTAGAATTTGAAATAGCTCAACTTCAATTTCATCACCTCCAATAGCTTTGTTCGTAGTGATACTTCCTAAGACTCACTTGCATTCCAGGCTATCTGGCTCTAAGTGAGTGATCACACCATTGTGGTTATCTGGGTCATGATCTTTTTTGTATAGTTCTTCTGTGTATTCTTGCCACCTCTTCTTAAGATCTTCTGCTTCTTTTAGGTCCATACCATTTTGTCCTTTATTGTGCTCATCTTTTACAAAATGTTCCCTTGGTATCTCTAATTTTCCTGAAGCGATCTCTAGTCTTTCCCATTCTATGTTTTCCTCTATTTCTTTGCATTGATCCCTAAGGAAGGCTTTCTTATCTCTCCTTGCTATTCTTTGGAACTCTGCATTCAAATGGGTATATCTTTGCTTTTCTCCTTTGACTTTCACTTCTCTTCTCTTTTTCTCTCAGCTATTTATAAGGCCTCCTCAGTCAACCTTTTTGCTTTTCTTTTTCTTGGGGATGGTCTTGATGGCTGCCTCTTGTACAATGTCATGAATCTCTGTCCATAATTCTTCAGGCACTCTATCAGATCTAATCCTGTGAATCTATTTGTCACTACCACTGTATAATCACAAAGGATTTGATTTAGGTCATACCTGAATGGTGTAGTGATTTTCCTTTTCTTCACTTTAATATGAATTTGGCAATAAGGAGTTCATGATCTGAGCCACAGTCAGATCCCAGTCTTGTTTTGCTGAGTGTATAGAGCTTCTCCATCTTTGGCTGCAAAGAATATAATCAAATTTGATTTCAGTATTGACCCTCTGGTGATGTCCATGTGATGGTACTAACTGAATATATACCTACATTATAGGTATTTTTTGTTGCTCAGTCGCTAAGTTGTGTTCAACTCATTGAGAGCCAATGGACTGTAGCCCACCAGTCCCCTCTGTCCATGGGGTTCTCCAAGAAAGAATACTGGAGTGGGTAGCTATTTCCTTTTCCAAGGGATCTCCCCAGATCAGGGATCAATCCCATATCTCCTGCATTGGCAGGTGGACTCCTCACCACTTAACCACCAGGGAAGCCCAAACATTCTAAGTATAACCTTTAAGAAAATGGTTAAGGATTTTCTAATATACTATAGTGGTTTGATGGATAAATTCATAGTTTAGTGATGTTTTTTCCTTTTAGTAAGAATTTAGATATAACAAAAACATTAACAGATCCTCAGAAAAAACTAAGTTGGTAACTTGCCAAAATTTGCATCATACCTGAAAAGAAGATTCAACTCACAGATCCTCCTAAAAGTTTCCTAACACTTCAGGCTAAATTAAGTGCTACTCTTTTCCAGCTCCTGTACCATCCTATGAATATTCTTATTATAGAATGACCCAGAAATTTCAATTCTTTGAATCAGGATTCTGCTGATTCATTTCAAAATCTCAAATATTAAGCACAATTGTTAATTTGAGCATAACAATGTTAGTTGAATGAGTGAATGAGAAAAGAAGATGATAAAGACAAAGTGGAAAGGATCTTAAGGGAGGGGGTGTTAAATCTTCTAAAATCTTGATTAAAATAGGCGGGTATCACGAACATTCTGTGTGTGTGTTTATGAGTGTGTGCCTGTGTGCGTGTGCACAGTATCTACTATATAACACTGTTTTTCAAGAGGCAATGACTTATAAAAGATTAAGGTGAAATGAACTGCAGAGCCTGAGCTGACTTAGGGAGAGTTATATTTGTAGCCTTAAGAATTATTTGGAATTCACTTACCTGAATTAACAGCCATGTGCACAAGATAATTTTCGCTGATACATTGGCTGCTATCCAGGCTCAGGGGCACAACTTGCCTCTAGTATACAACTGCTTCTTCACCTTCCGCTCTGCCTTCCACCTTCTAAATGTTCAGTGCCCTCTTAATGGTTCCTAACAGTGCAAAGTTCTTCCCTTCCCACCAGGGTCTTATATCCTCCAGGGTCCCAAATTTCCTTTTTTCCTTGCCCAGCCAGCAAAGCTCCTATTTCCTGAGTTACTTTTTAGCTTCATATTCATATGATTATTCAAATAATTGTCACTATGGCTTACAGATTTGATCTCCTCAGGATATTTGCTTTTAAAAAGAGGAGTTTGCTAATCCAAATTAGTTTCTAATTGTTCAAATATTTATATGAGAAAAGATGAAGATATTTTAATTAGAAGGCCTTTTGGTGGCTCTTTCTATTCATACCTATCCTGGCTGTGCACTCCCACACTTACTCATCAAATAGTACAGTATACAAATCAATACTGTTCAGGTTCATATGGTCACACTATGTATCTTGCTACGTTCTTTGGCCAGTGTCTTTTTATCTCAAAATTTCCAGTGAAAGAAGAATTGCAACAAACAAATGCAACAAGGTTTAAAAGAGCCATCATTCAAAACAGGAGTCAGAGTGCATAAAAATGTCCAGTATCCAAGATGATGCTCTATTGTGGCAGGTCATCTAGATCAAGATTTATGTCATTTGGAAACTCATTTAGGCTTTTATCCACCATTTCCTTATGTGTAAAGTGGGAATAAATGCTGTTACTATGGATCGAGGAAGTAATATATATGAGAGTGCTGAGTAAAATAATCATCTTGAAAATATAAAACATTATTAATATCAACTACTGGAGAATATTGGAGAGGGAAATAGCAACCCACTCCAGTATTCTTGCCTGGAAAATCCCATGGATAGAGTAGCCTGGCAGGCTACAGTCCATGGGCTTGAAACAGTCAGACATGATTTAGTGACTAAACCACCACTGCTGCCACTGGAGAATATAAGTAGAATATATACAGTATGATTATTCTTGAGCTGACATTTTCTCATTTGAAGAATAAATCCTCTAAAAATATGATGAATATTTTATTATTTAAAAATTGTTTTGATTCTTAAAATACAATTCAGATTCAATGCAGTTCCTATTAAAATATCACTGGAATTTATCACAGAATTAGAATAAATAATTTTAAAATTTGTATGAAAGTACAGTAAAATTTGTGTTGATCCAAAATCCCCTGCATTGCAGGCAGATTCTGTACCATCTGAGCTACCAGGGAAGCCCATGGATAGAAACACAAAAGCCCTCAAATACCCAGAACAATCTTGAAAAAGAAGAGACATAAAAGTATCATGCTCCTTGACTTCAGACTACACTACAAATCTACAGTAATCAAAATAGTATGTTACTGGCACAAAAACAGACACATAGATATATGAACTAGAATACAGAGCTCAGAAATAAACCCATAGACTTATGGGCAGTTAATCTATGATAATGAGACAATGAGACACAATGGAGAAAAGACAGTCTTTTCAATTGGTAATACTGAGAAATCCAGAGAGTTATATGTAAAATAATGAAATTAGAATGTTTCCTCACATCATCTACAAAAATAAATTCAAAGTGGATTTAAGGCCTAAATGTAAGACTGGAAACAATAAAACTCTTAGAAGAAAACACAGACAGAACACCCTTTGAAGTAAATCGTATTTTTTAGATTTATCTCAAGGCAAAATAAAACAAAGTAAACAAATGAGACCTATTAAACTTAAAAACTTTTGTACATCAAAGGAAACCATCAACAAAAAGACAACATTCTGAATAAAATAAAATATTTGCAAATGATATGACCAATAAGTAGTTACTATCCAAAAATATATACATAACTCATACAATATATCAAAAAAGAAAAAAGAACCCAATTAAAAAAATAGGCAGAAGACTTGAACAAAGACTTTTTCAAAGAAGATATACAGGTGGCCAGTAGGTACATTGAAAAAGACCCTGATGCTGAGAAAGACTGGGCAGGGTAGAAGGGGGCAACAGAGGATGAAATGATTGAATGACATCACCAACTCAATGAGCATGAGTTTGAGCAAACTCTGGGAGATATTGAAGGACAGGGAAGCATGATGTGTTGCAGTCAATGAGGTTGCAAAGACTGGACAGAATTTTGCAACTGGACAACAGCAACACCACTGATGATCAAAGAAATGCAACTTAAAGCCACAATGAGATATTACCTCAGATCTGTCAGAATCAGTTCAGTTCAGTCACTCAGTCATGTCCGACTCTTTGCAACCCCATGGACTGCAGCACTTCAGGCTTCCCTGTCCATCACCAACTCCTGGAGCTTGCTCAGACTCATATCCATTGAGTCAGTGATGCCATCCAACCACCTCATCCTCAGTTTTTCCCTTCTCCTCCTGGCTTCAATCTTTCCCAGCATCAGGGTCTTTTCCAATGAGCCAGTTCTTCTCATCAAGTGGCCAAAGAATAGCTATCAGAATAGCTATCATCAAAAAGTCTACAAATAACAGATGCTAGTGAGAATGTAGAAAAAAGGGCATCCTAGTACACTGTTGGTAGGATTGCAAATTGGTGCAGCCATAACAGAAAACAGTATGAAGTTCCTCAAAAAACTAAAACTAAAGTTACCATATACTTCAGCAATTTCACTGCTGGATATGTAGCCAAATAAAGCAAAAACACTAATTAAAAAAAGATACATATGCCCCAATGTTCATAGCAGTGTATACAATAGCTAAGATATGGAAGGAAACTAAATGCCAATCAACAACCTAAGGGATAAAAACAATTGAATATATCTCAGCCATAAACAAGAATGAAATTTTACCACTTGCATCAATATGGATAGACCTTGAGATAATCGGACAAAGACAAATATTGTATTATTTATATGTGGAGTCTAAAAAATAAAACAAACCAGCTAATATAATATAAAAAGAAACAGACTCACGAATATAGAGAACAAACGTGGTTACTTAGTGTGAGAAGAGGAAAGAGGGGAGGGGCAAAACAGGGAGGGATAGAAGATTAAGAGGTACAAACTATTATGTATAAAATAAATAAGCTACAAGGATAAATTTCATAGCACAAGAATTACAAATTCCTCTTTCTAAAACTTGATGTAAGGGATGATTCATTGTGAAGTTGCTCAGTCATGTCCAACTCTTTGCAACCCCATGGACAGTAGCCTGCCAGGCTCCTCTGTAAACTATATTATAACTTATGACAATATATGGAGAAGGAAATGGCAACCAATTCCAGTATTCTTGCCTGAAAAAGCCTATGGACAGAAGAGCCTCTGACCATCCATCAGTTTGCAAGAGTTGGATATGTCTTAGTGGCTAAATCACCATCACCATGATAATATAATTTTAGAGCCTCAAATTTAAAATCAAGGACTTGCAGTTGAATATTAAAGCTTAGAGAAAAATTACAGTTGGGAAAGTGAGTGAACAAGATACAACTTAATGTCTATTTGTCTGAGTTACATGTTTAAGGAAGAAATTTGGTTCTGTGTGGGATTGGTTGGCAAGAGTTATATGTTGCCATGTTCGGAAGGAGGCTGATTTTTTTTTTCTTTTTTTCTAGCTAATGTTTCTCCTTTCACTGTTGCCTTTGAAAGATTTCAACAGTTCTAGTTGCATGTGTGCAGAGGAATGTTTCTACTTTTAGTTAATTCATTATAGTGTTTCATGCTTATTTTAGATAAGACTTCTACCTTCTTTAATGCAGTGGAAACATGTTATGTATGATGTGAAAAAAAATGTTTAAAGAAGAACTATGGATCAGAATGTCATGAAGAAAACATATTGCAGATCCCGAAACACCTAATCAGGTTGCAGCTAGAAGGGCTCTCAAAAATATTAGTGACACAAGAAATGTCTTTGGGAATATCTTCATTTTATGTATATGTTTCCTTTTTTTTTTCCTGAAGTGCTTCATTATTCATATATTATGAACTGTTCATAGGACTTGGCTTAGATTCTCTCCAGGCACTTTGGTCTCCAGTGACCTGTTAAAATGGTCTTAGCACATTCACAAGGCTTTTCATTGCAGTCCAGCCTGTTTGTAAAAACGATCAATCAATATCATGTTCAGATGACAGTCTATGTACAACCTGCCTTTGCTTAACCAGCCTGTCTAATGCTGAGAGCATAGAATTCTATCCAGGAATGACATCTTGAATAAGTTTGAGTTGGGGCATATTGCATTCTTCTTCAAGACTATTTTTTTTCCCCTTCTTTGCAGACATTTCCTTGCTTTTACAAGGCTATAAAAATAGGAACACATTTTTTTTTTCCTTTGAAATGATGTTGGCCCCAGTTTTTCTCTTCTCTGGGGTGCAAGATAATTAAATCGGCATGCAAAGAAGGAAATGTTTACAAAGCCATGATTTTGATGTTAGATGCAATATTCAACCCCAATATCTATGCCAGCCCATCCAACCTCTGCTAGTTGACGTCAGCTGAATTTTCAGGGCTGACATTTATGGGGGTATCATTTATAAGACTTCCAGTTGTCTTCCAAAGTAATATTCAAAGAAGTTCTCCAAAAGATAGTCTCACAATTGTTACCCACACTGACTGATTCCTGTACATGCAGGAGAAGACATGACTAATTAGACTGAATTAAAAATAGCCCAGAAAGCTGTCAGTGACAGATATACATTACATGTGCCAGTTCTAGTCCAGATGCTGGAGACAGAGCATACTCTTCTTCCTTTAGCAGCCCTTAACTGAGATTCAAGTTGGTTTGCGTATTTTTGAATACTTTTAATGCTATTATTTTTCTTTTTTAAAGAACTCACTTTTTATTCTTTTTAACATTACTGCTCCATTAGTAATCTTTTCCTCTCCCAGGGTGGGCTGGCTGACACACAGCATATGTCTTTTTCCTCAATGTGATGCTGATGAAAGGGGTCCCCACCACTTCCTTTCTGCCTTCAGCACTCTTCCACGGCATGCCCTAAGTCAGTTTATGTTCTTAATAACAAAAGTGCAAACAGACCCCAAAAGGTATGAGTTCATATGCTGGGGAATTGAGAGAAGGAGGAGGAAGTCCATAAAGAATATAAAGTACTACTTGCTACACAGTAATCTCAATGTTTTATTCTATAGAGTAGAAGACTGAAAACACTGACTTGTACTTAGAAAGAAGTGATACCACACAGACCCCTTCTTTGTGCATTGTCTGAGTGCCTAATTCACCATAATAACTAATTTATGTGAACCTATATGCCAAGCATTGCATTATATACATTAACAATATCATCATATTGTTATTTATTTCAATTACACTATGAGAAATGTACTATTGATGCAATCATTTTATAATCATTGGAATTGAGGCTTATAGAGATTAAATGTGTTTTACCTAAGATAAGAGAAATAAAAACAAGGAAGAAAGAAGACTCTAGGCCAATTATGTTCACCCCCAGAGGCCATGACCTAAAATTTCATTCTGCTGCATCTTCAAAATCACAAAATAGGAAGAAACTCTTTTAACATTGGCATTTTCTTAGGTGATGAAATAAGAGCTTATGACGTGATTCCAGTTCCTTATTAGTTAATGGTAGAACTAGAACTCCAACGTGTAAGTTTTTAAGCTCTCAGCCCACATTTTGGGCAGTAATCCCTCTAGTGATCACAGAAGATCCTTGAAGAAATAAATCTGTTAAAATACACTATCCAGATTCAGTTTCTGTTTAACATCTGTCTACCATTTTATACCTAACAACTCATAAGTGCTCATCATTACCTATATATTAAGATACAACATTTTGAAATTCAAGACTGTAAAAATTATGGCCCCACTTCACCTTAGAGCTTGTGTCCTACTGCACGTCTACACAAACACTCCTCTCCAGTCATATCACTTTACTCTTATCTCTCTGAATATTCCATGTTTGTTTTCCCTTGTACTATTAACTCTATTTGAAATGTTCTCTCATATCCTTTCCTCAATATTATGAAGTATTATTATCAGCAACCTCCAAAGAGGGAAACTAAGGTTCATAGAAGGGGTATATTTTGCTTGACTTATTTCAATTGTCATTTCCTTAAGAGAAGACAGTGTGGTGCTGTTGTGAGATCAAGAGTTTGAGATAAAGGGAGACCTAACATTCAGTCCCCATTCCGAAAACCATTAATGATACAAATTTAACTTCCTCCACCTCTCTAAACCACAGTTTCCTCATTTGAAAATTTGGGGTAAAAATATTCAACTCATTGAATTATAAAGCTCAAAAGTGGCAATGTTAGAAAAGCACTCAGTACACAGTAGGCTCTCAAAAATATGCAATTCCTTTCTCTTCTATACTCTTTGCAAATACTTAAGAAATGTTTATTGTCAGTCACAATATTTTTGACTCAAGTATTCACTAAGATAGAGAACATCCTGAGCAAACTCTTCTCTGCCCCAACATTGCAAATACTAAGTATCTAGTTGGGAACATGTGTTCAAAATGGAATGAAGCAGTTCAGCAGAAAGATCTTTTCACAATTGCTTCTATTGAGAAGACAGATACATGTTTCCCTATATCTTATGAAAGAATATGAATCTAAAATGCAGAATGATCAGGAGAGAAGAGAGAGGAAGATAAGATAGCTGCCTGATGAAAGGATAAATCTCTATCTGACTTATGACTGTAAGAAATCTGGGTTGCATTATTGGGGTTTAGGACCAAATTCTTTAAGCATCAGCCACAAGCACAGCTCTCTGAGACAGATGATAATAAGATTTGGATTTGGATTATATGGAATTATTTATACAGATTCCCTGGAAAAGGGATAGGCTACCCACTCCAGTATTCTTGGACTTCCCTGATGGCTCAGCTGGTAAAGAATCTGCCTATAATGCAGGAGACCTGGGTTTAATCCCTGGGTTGGGAAGGTTGCCTGGAGAAGGGAATGGCTACCCGCTCCAGTATTCTGGCCTAGAGAATTCCAGGGACAGAGAAGCCTGGCAGACTACATACAGTCCATAGGGTCACAAAGAGTCAGACACAACTGAGAGACTGTCATAAGCACAGCTCTCTCAGACAGATGATAATAAGAATTGGATTTGGATTATTTGGAATTGGAATTGGAATGGTTTACACTCAGCTTCAATTTTTAACAACCATAGAAGCTAAAAATTAAGAACTTCAGTGGCTGGTATTCCACAGATGTGGGAGAAAAAATATATAATCAGTGATCCCCAACTTTTTCTACAAGCGAGGGCTGGATGGGGGTGGTACATGCGGTAATGCAAGTGATGTGGAGTGGCAGATGAAGCTTTGCTTCCTGGCCTGTCGCTCACCTCCTGCTGTGTGACCTGGTTCCTAACAGGCTGCAGATCGGTACCTGTCTGCTGCCCGAGGGTTGGGGACCCCTGATCTGAATCACCAAACATTGAACTCCCATCTTTTACAGCCTTGACTTTAAGGTATGTTTCCTCACACCTGCTTCTCAGCCAACAACAGCAATAATGGCAATAAACTCTTATAGAAAGCACCATTACTCCTTTCACAAAAGAAGACACTGAGATTTAAGGGGTGAACTCTGTTTCATGGTCTCAGTGAATGGACTGAATTGTGTCAAACACTAGAAAACATGTTCTCTTTCTTTTCTGAATCAAAGCATCATTCTGCTTACATGAAGATAACATTTTTAACTGCAAGCTTGGCTCCCCAGTCTTGGTAACTGCAGACAAAAAGCCCAATTATAACTGACATGTTTTTCTTACTATATGAAATCAATTTAAATCTCTACTTAAAATCCTTGTATAAATTTTTTAAAGTAAATGTTCTTTGCATAGGACACATAGGAATAGTTAGAAATAATTTTCTAAAGAATTTTCTCATCAGTAATTTGCAGAAGCTGCTAGTTTCCTAAGCTATATTAGGGCATTTTAAAGATATTAAAAAATTAAATTAGCAAGGTGGGAAATCACTTCCTATTCAGTTAGTCAGGTCATCAGTTATACAGTTTTTCTAAGGACAAGTTTTGTTGTTGTTTTCACAACTTTATGGTAGACATTGAATTTTGAAGATGATTGGAAAATTTATTAAGTGAGATCTAACCTAACTCTTTCCAAATAAAGGGTGGTGTGCACATCCATTACTATAAACTAGGCTTTGCTGTGGTAAAAAAGCTCCAAAAACTCAGTGTTCTGACAACAGTAAATAGATTTTCCACTCAGGTTATATCAACCAATGAGGTCAGCAGAGCACCTCACCACAGCAAGAACCTGGTTCACAGATGCTCCATCTCAACATACACAGTCACAGTTTCTGTGGTAAGTAGATGGAAGCATGATACATCACACACTGGCTCTTGAAACTTCCACCTGGGGGAGACACACGTCACTTCTGCTCATATTTCATTAGACAAAGCAAGTCCATGGCCATGCTTAATTTCAAAGAAGGTGGAGAAGTATAACCTTACTGTGTGTCTGAAGAAGGAGGTCTGGATTATATGCAAATATCCTAATGCCTCCCATATAGGTATTCCAGCTTCCCTTGACTGTTGGTTCATTGTCATTTGTCTTAAAGTCTCTCTAATAAAGAGAGGTTAAGACACCTTACTTCAGAAGAAGCTAAACTACTTTTTGCCAGCCCACAAGTGATTAGCATTAAAGTTTTGGCAGGATTCCATGCTTATTTTGCCATACCTAGGATGGGAACTGGTTTTGCTTCTTTGCTCAAACCAACCATGAAAGTGAAAGTGAAAGTGAAGTCGCTCAGTCCTGCCAGACTCTTTGTGACCCCATGGATAGTAGCCTGCACCAAGCTCCTCTGTCCATGGGATTTTCAAGGCAAGAGTACTGGAGTGTGTTGCCATTTCCTTTTCCAGGGAACCTTCCCAATCCGGGGATCGAACCCAGGTCTCTCACATTGTAGACAGACGCTTTACCACCTAAGCCACCAGGGAAGTCCAAAAGCAATTGAATTTTATGTTAGTAGAAAGATTTTAAGTCAAATTTTTCCAAGCTGCTTGGGAAAATGTCAGTCACTTAGGACACATGAATTCATTCTTCTAGCCACTGCACTTCATTTTGTCTGGATTGCAAGTAAATAAACATAAAGGGTAGCAGTGTTTTCAAATTTGCAAACTATAATTTTATTATATTTTTGACATGCACTCTCTTCTCTCTCATGGAAAAGATGAAAGTACAATCCAGTAATGGCTATTTAAGCTCTGTAGTGGTTACAAGAGGAATTCTCTAAGTTCAGATATACCGAATAATAGCCTTTATATATAAAAAATACCCTAAAGTTAAAGCACAGGAAACTTGGCTCTCGATATAATTCAGCATAGATTTAAAAGAAGTATATTAGTCAAATTGGATGAAACAATACAAACAGATAAAGGTAACTGATTATAAATAAAAAGATTTGAGGGTATAATTTAACCAAAAGAAGTATTAGTATAAGGGTTAGTATTTCATTTTATCTCTTTACTACTTTTACTTAATTTATTCTTTTCAAAAGAGAAAATACATAATTGTGCTTATTTTGGAAAATTGTGCTTATTGTGTTCAGATTTCATATACTAGATTATATTGTCTTTTGGTTGCAAGCACTCTTATGTCAGAAAACAGAAAACAAGGACTTTTAATGGCTAAATATGAACACTTAAGATAATGAAGTGAGACTTAACGACCAAGTAGCCAACATCCCCATGAGAAGCTTCTATTTCTGTTGTTCTCAATATAGTAATATTGAATGTCCTGTAATAGCTTTGCCCTTACTCTCTAACACATGTGATTATGTGACAATGACATATTCTTATGTCTGAGGTAGTTGACCCATTTTTGAATACAGTCCAAGATAGCTTTGTGATATTCTAAATTATATTCTATTTTTTTGCACAGCTTTTAGCAAGGTTTTAAACAATTGATATAGAAGAACTCAGAAAACTCCAATACACTCAGAGTTTTCATCTTTAAACCACAAAGGGAAAGAACTTTGCCAAAGGGAAAAACATATACCAAAGACAATGCTTGCAAATTAATATTACCCCAAGACTATGGCTCCAAATTTCAATATAGAATTCCTATGAGGTAAACATCCATATATGTGGCCATATTTATTCTAGATAAGGATTATTCTAGAACAGTATCCATTATCTCTTCTCCTTTCTCACCAAAACAACACACTAACACTGAGAGGAAATTAAATGAAAGATATTTACCTCATATGTGGGTAGGTCTTTGGAAGCTGTGGTGGACTGAGATCAGAAAGGAAACTTTTAGAGCTTGTTTCACTCACTATTTTAGCATCACAAGAGAAGACGTGAACCACAGTATATGCGTCTTCTTTTTTCTCTGGTTAACTTTTTGTGTGCAGTAGGATTAACCAATGATGAAGGTAGTATAGGTAAATAGTGGATATATGCTGTGTTTTCTTTTTGTGCATTTCTTAAAACTGTTACACAATAAACCTGTATTTATTAACAGGGATTAGAAAGGAAAGCTTATGAATTTTAAGGTATGACCAATGGTGCTTTCTACATTGCATACATCTACAAATTTTGTCTTGATTGATTTAAGTTAAAAGGTAATATTTAAAGGATAGTTTATTTGCAACTCTGGCTTTCTAGACTCAGTTCAGTTCAGTTCAGTCGCTCAGTCGTGTCCGACTCTTTGCGACCCCATGAATCGCAGCACGCCAGGCCTCCCTGTCCATCACCAACTCCCGGAGTTCACTCAGACTCACATCCATCGAGTCAGTGATGCCATCCAGCCATCTCATCCTCTGTCGCTCCCTTCTCCTCCTGCCCCCAATCCTTCCCAGCATCAGAGTCTTTTCCAATGAGTCAACTCTTCTCATGAGGTGGCCAAAGTACTGGAGTTTCAGCTTTAGCATCATTCCTTCCAAAGAAATCCCAGGGCTGATCTCCTTCAGAATGGACTGGTTGGATCTCCTTGCAGTCCAAGGGGCTCTCAAGAGTCTTTTCCAACACCGCAGTTCAAAGGCATCAATTCTTCAGTGCTCACAGTCCAACTCTCACATCCATACATGACCACAGGAAAAACCACAGCCTTGACCAGACGAACCTTTGTTGGCAAAGTAATGTCTCTGCTTTTGAATATGCTATCTAGGTTGGTCATAACTTTCCTTCCAAAGAGTAAGCGTCTTTTAATTTCATGGCTGCAGTCACCATCTGCAGTGATTTTGAAGCCCAAAAAAATAAAGTCTGACACTGTTTCCACTTTTCCCCATCTGTTTCCCATGAAGTGATGGAACCAGATGCCATGATCTTCGTTTTCTGAATGTTGAGCTTTAAGCAAACTTTTTCACTCTCCACTTTCACTTTCATCAAGAGGCTTTTTAAGAGTATACCAAATCTTTGCAGAAATTAATCAGTGTATTCTGGTTGATGGTTGCCAATCATGAGTTGATATTTTAATTGTTGCTAAAGCCATAGGTGTCCAAATTGAATGAAATACCCTTTAAAATATTTTATCCATGCTGCTGGCAGCAGTGCTAATTTGAGGATACTAAATGAACATTTTTTTTTCTTTTCAATACCTATATTGATTGATAGCAGGGGAGTTATCTTTAGACAGGTCCAGTGTTTGGATATGTTTCAGCACGAAGCAATATAAGAAACACTTAAGAGGGGGAAGTTAGATATCCAAATCATATACTCTAGAAGACTCATTATATAATGGGGACCTTGATAAATTTATAATAATTACTCATTATTGAGTGTTGTTTATGCATAAGGAATTGAAATTATTTTGTTGTTGCTGTTGTTTAGTCACTAAGTCATACCTGACTCTTTTGTGACCTCACAGACTGTAACCCATCAAGTCCTTTCTCCACGAGGTTTCCCAGGCAAGAACATTGAAGTGGGCTGTCATTTCCTTCTTCAGGGGATCTTTCTGACTCTGGGATTGAACCCATATCTCCTGCATTGGCAGGCAAATTCTTTACCATTAAGCCACCAGGGAAATCCCAAATTAATTATTTATATGATAGCATTTCTAATGCTCAACAGTCATATTAATTACAGGCATTCATCAATATTTTAGAGTGAGGATCCTGAAGCTGGAAAATTAATTTAATGCTGCAAGATAGCACTGAAATTAAAATCCAAATCTGTTGGAATCCAAAATCAGAAAAGTTACACAGTAACCTCAAGCCCCACTTTCTCATTAAAAAGGAAGGTAAACATGTATCCCAATGGATATTATGATGATTATATTAAATACTATATCTGAACAAGCTCAATGGCTAAAATCTTCAAGAGGACTTATACTGCTAACCAATACCAGGCACTAACTGGTGATGCTGAGCAAATCATAATCTCACTTTCCCCAGTTTTCCCCCACTTTCGTCACTTTTCTCATCAGTAAAATGGTAGTTTTTAATGATAGTAGTTTTTCTGTAAGTTTTGTGTGTGTGTGTGGGCAGTTAGATAGGTCAACTGCTTAGAATAAGACCTAAAGCATGTGAAGAACTTAATGAAATATTTTAATGGATTCTACTGTCACTTGGATGAAATCTCAAAAATGACAGAATGATCTCTGTTCATTCCCAAGGCAAACTATTCAATATCAGGGTAACCCAAGTCTATGCCCCGACCAGTAACTCTGAAAAAGCTGAAGTTGAATGGTTCTATGAAGATCTACAAGACCTAGAACTAACCCCCCCCCCCCAAAAGATGTCCTTTTCATTATAGGGGACTGGAATTCAAAAGCAGGAAGTCAGGAAACTCTTGCTTTTGCTTTGGAGTACAGACTGAAGCAGGGGAAAGGCTAATAGAGTTCTGCCAAGAGAATGCCCTGGTCATAACAAACACCCTCTTCCAAGAACACAAGAGAAGACTCTACACATGGACATCACCAGATGGTCAACACGAAAATCAGATGGGTTATACTCTTTGCAGCCAAAGATGGAGAAGTTCTATATAGTCAGCAAAAACAAGACTAGGATCTGACTGTGGCTCAGATCAGTTCAGTTCAGTTCAGTTCAGTCACTCAGGTATGTCTGACTCTTTGCAACCCCATGAACCACAGCACGCTAAGCCACCCGGTCCATCACCAACTCCCAGAGTCTACCCAAACTCATGTCCATCAAGTCAGTGATGCCATCCAACCATCTCATCCTCTGTCGTCCCCTCCTCCTCCTGCCCTCAATCTTTCCCAGCATCAGGGTCTTCTCAAATGAGTCAGCTTTCTGCATCAGGTGGCCAAAGTATTGGAGTTTCAGCTTCAACATCAGTCCTTCCAATGAACACTCAGGACTGATTTCAGGTCATGAATTCCTTATTGCCAAATTCAGACTGAAATTGAAGAAAGTGGGGAAAACCACTAGAGCATTCAGGTACGACCTGAATCAAATCCCTGATGACTATACAGTGGAAGTGACAAATAGATTGAAGGGACTAGATCTGATAGACAGAGTGCCTGATGAACTATGGACAGAGGTTCCTGACATTGTACAGAGACAGGAATCAAGACCATCTCCAAGGAAAAGAAATGCAAAAAAGGAAATGGCTGTCTGAGGAGGCCTTACAAATAGCTGTGGAAAGAAGAGAAGTGAAAAGCAAAGGAGAAAAGGAAAGATATACCCATCTGATATTGGGAGGGATTGGGGGCAAGAGAAGAAGGGGACAACAGAGGATGAGATGGCTGGATGGCATCACTGACTAGATGGACGTGAGTCTGAGTGAACTCCGGGAGTTGGTGATGGACAGGGAGGCCTGGTGTGCTGTGATTCATGGGGTCACGAAGAGTCTGACATGACTGAACGGCTGATCTGATCTGATCTGATACCCATTTGTAAGCAAAGTTCCAAAGAATAGCAAGGAGAGATAAGAAAGTCTTCCTCAGTGATCAGTGCAAAGAAATAGGGGAAAACAATAGAATGGGAAAGACTAGAGATCTCTTCAAGAAAATTAGAGATACCAAGGAACATTTCATGCAAAGATGGGCTCGATAAATAACAGAAATTAGATGCACCTAACAGAAGCAGAAGATATTAAGAAGAGGTGGCAAGAATACACAGAAGAACTGTGCAAAAAAGACCTTCATAACCCATATAATCACGATAGTGTGATCATTCACACTCACCTACAGTCAGACATCCTGGAATGTGAAGTCAAGTGGGCCTTAGGAAGCATCACTACAAACAAAGCTAGTGGAGGTGATGGTATTCCAGTTGAGCTATTTCAAATCCTGAAAGATGATGCTGTGAAAGTGCTGCACTCAATATGTCAGCAAATTTGGAAAACTCAGCAGTGGCCACAGGACTGGATAAGGTCAGTTTTGATTCCAATCCCAAAGAAAGGCAATCCCCAAAATGCTCAAACTACCACACAATTGCACTCATCTCACACACTAGTAAAGTAATGCTCAAAATTCTCCAAGCCAGGCTTCAGCAATACGTGAACCGTGAACTTCCTGACATTCAAGCTCGTTTTAGAAAAGGCAGAGGAACCAGAGATCAAATTGCCAACATCCACTGGATCATCAAAAAAGCAAGAGAGTTCCAGAAAAACATCTATTTCTGCTTTATTGACTATACCAAAGCCTTTGACTGTGTGGATCACAATAAACTGTGGAAAATTCTGAAAGAGATGGGAATACCAGACCACCTGATCTGCCTCTTGAGAAACCTGTATGCAGGTCAGAAAGCATCAGTTAGAACTGGACATGGAACAACAGACTGATTCCAAATAGGAAAAGGAGTACATCAAGGCTGTATATTGTCACCCTGCTTATTTAACTTATATGCAGAGTACATCATGAGAAATGCTGGACTGGAAGAAGCACAAGCTGGAATCAAGATTGCCAGGACAAATATCAATAACCTCAGATATGCAGATGACACTATCCTTATGGCAGAAAGTGAAGAACTAAAAAGCCTCGTGATGAAGGTGAAAGAGGAGAGTGAAAAATTTGGCTTAAAGCTCAATATTAGAAAACTAAGATCATGGCATCCGGTCCCAGTACTTCATGGCAAATAGGTGGGGAAACAGTGGAAACAATGTCTGACTTTATTTTTCTAGGCTCCAAAATCACTGCAGATGGTGATTGCTGCTATGAAATGAAAAGATTCTTACTCCTTGGAAGGAAAGTTATGACCAACCTAGACAGCAATTAAAAAGCAGAGATATCACTTGCCAACAAAGGTCTGTCTAGTCAAGCCTATGGTTTTTCCAGTGGCCATGTATGGATGTGAGAGTTGGACTATGAAGAAAGCTGAGCACCGAAGAACTAATGCTTTTGAACTGTGATGTTGGAGAAGACTCTTGAAAGTACCTTGGACTGCAAAGATATCCAACCATTCCATCGTAAAGGAGATCAGTCCTGGTTGTTTGTTGGAAGGACTGATGTTGAATCTGAAGTTCCAATACTTTGGCCACCTGATGCGAAGAACTGACTCATTTGAAAAGACCCTGGGAAAGATTGAGGGCAGGTGGAGAAGGGGACAACAGAAGATCAGATGGTTGGATGGCATCTCTGATGCAATGGACATGGGTTTGGGTGGACTCTGGGAGTTGGTTACGGACAGGGTGGCCTGGCATGCTTCTGTTCATGGGTGGCAAAGAGTCGGACATGACTTAGCGTCTGAACTGAACTGAACTGTCACTTAATCCAACATGAAACACAGCAAATAAAGGATGAAGACAAATGCTTAGGATCCACAGAGTTCAAATTCTTATTAAGAATTTTAGACACTACTCTTTATTTTTATTCTTTGTCTTACTTTGAAATCTGAGGGATGATTTTTATCTTCAGGATTTTCCAGAACACATTATGCTTTGATGTAATTTCCTGTACATCAATCAGTGTATCATTGGATCATGTACTGAGGAGTACAGTAAAGGATCTAAAGAGACAGTGCAAACTCTAAGTGCTCACAGGGGATCTCATTTTGTCATGCCCTTTAAAAATAATCTCTTTGCTTAATTCCTTGCTGCCATTCATTCTCCTGTTCAGTTGCAAGTGACACCAGGTGACTAAATTCTTTTGGATTCTTATATCTTTGTATTCTAATTTCAAAAATTGAATATATATTTGATAAAATTTTTGTGCTTGCCTTACTTATTTTGAGCCGGCTGGTCCAACATGGGTTTTTTTTTTTTTTTTTAATGAAGACATTAAAATACTAGGCTTAATAAATTCTTTAACTACTTTTTTCATATCATTAAATTACACATGTAAGTGCCTGCTGATTAGCTACTTCACAGAGAAAGTGAAGTGAAAGTTATTAAAATACCTTCAATGCCTTGAAGGCAGTATGTTGTTTAGAGAAATAACAAAAACTGAATTGCTTATCATTTTACTCATTGAATATTATACCTCTCCCCACACTCCTCCACAATACAACTATAAGTAAAAAGAATCTGGATGTTTGGGAAAATTTTGTTTCTTGTCTTTTTTATTTTTAGAATGCTAATAGCCCACATTTAAATGTAATTTGAAGAGTTCTAAGAATATGCACTTAAATTAATTTCAAAATACAGTATACAGCATATCTATACTCCTTGGCATATTTAGACAGACAGTATCATATACACATGAACATGCAGTATCAATTTTCAAAAAATTATGACAAAAATGGAAACTTTAGACTTTACATTGTGCAATCTACCTTGATGGTTCAGAAAACATTTAAGGACTAAAATGTCATGTGGTCAAAATTATGAACATAATTTATCTCTGTAACACTCATTACTACAGATTTTTAGAGGTGCCAAATGAATAACACGTTCCAGTTAACCATCTATAATGTCCTTTTTCTTCAGTTCAGTTCAGTTCAGTTCAGTCACTCAGTCGTGTCTGACTCAGCGACCCCATGGACTGCAGCATGCCAGGCCTCCCTGTCCATCACCAACGCCCAGAATTTATTCAATCTCATGTCCATTGAGTTGGTGATGCCATCCAACCATCTCATCCTTTGTTGTCCCATTCTCCTCCCACCTTCAATCTTTCCCAGCATCAGGGTCTTTTCAAGTGAGTCCTTCGCATTAGGTGGCCAAAGTAATTTAGAGCACTGATTATCAAAGTAGTTCCCAGACCAACAGGATCAGCATCATCAGAGAATTTGGGGCCTTTCCCCAGACCTTGTGAATTTGAAATTCTGAGGATGGGACCCAGCAATCTGTTTACCATGTCCTCTGAGTGATTCATGTGCAGCTAAACTGAAGAGCCACCTAATGAGAGATTCACAATGAGGTAAAAGAAATGAAGAATCTCATACTTATGACTTTGATCTTTTGAGTTCCTGACTATAGGAAACAATGCCAGGCATTGGGCAGTCCATTTAAAGTAAGGTATGGGTCTTAAGCAGCAATAAATTTGGAAAAAGAAATCCTATTTCTACTAGGGCAATAGGTTGTTCCAAGACTTGAAGAGCTTCATGAGAAATGCTGCACTAGATTAAAATTTTTATGAACATATAGCCACCAACTAATCCCTCCACCTTGGCTTGGCTTCAACTTTAGGGCACCCCAGGAGTGTGAGACTAATTCCAGGGCTTTAATGGTTGTAGATGCCCTACATAACCGAGGAGGTTCATTTTAATTTTCACTATTCCTTTTGCATGAAACAAGGACTGAAGGGAGATCTACATTAAAAAAAAAAAAATTGGAACAGAGGACAACTCCTGGGACTATAATATAAACCAAATTTCACATATAGGGAAAACAAAAACACGTTAATTGAATTATAGTTTTGTCAGATACAGTAGAAGATGTTATGTTAAATTGGAATTTTGAAAACTACAATTCATTTTTTTATTACAAGTATTTACTATTGTTCAGTCACTTAGTCATCTCTGACTCTATGTGACACCATGGGCTGCAGCACGGGCAGGCTCCTCTGTCCTTCACTATCTCCCAGAGTTTGCTCAGGTTCATGTCCATTGAGTTGGTGATGCTATCTAATCATCTTATCCTCTGCTGCTCCCTTTTTTGCTTTCAATCTTTCCAAGCATCAGGGTCTCTTCCATTGAGTTGGCTATTTGCATCAGGTGTTCAAAGTATTGGAGCATCAGCATCATTCCTTACATGATTCACTTCAGTTCAGTTGCTCAGTCATGCCCAAATCTTTGCAACCCCACGAACCACAGCATGCCAGGCCTCTCGGTCTATCAACAACTCCAAGAGGCCACCCAAACCCATGTCCATTGAGTCGGTGACACCATCCAACCATCTCATCTTCTGTTGTCCCCTTCTCCACCTGCCCTCAATCTTTTCCCAGAATCAGGGTCTTTTCAAATAAGTCAGTTCTTTGCATCAGGTAACCAAAATATTGGAGTTTCAGCTTCAACATCAGTCCTTCCAATGAACACCCAGGACTGATCTCCTTTAGGACGGATGGACTGGTTGGATCTCCTTGAAGTCCAAGGGACTCTCAAGAGTCTTCTCCAACATAACAGTTCAAAAGCATCAGTTCTTCAGTGCTCAGCTTTCTTCATAGTCCAACTCTCACATCCATACAGGACCACTGGAAAAACCATAGCCTTGAGTAGATGGACCTTTGTTGGCAAAGTAATGTCTCTGCTTTTTAATATGCTATCTAGCTTGGTCATAACTTTCCAGGGAGTAAGCGTCTTTTAATTTCATAGCAGCAATCACCATCTGCAGTGATTTTGGAGCCCAGAAAATAAAGTCAGACATTGTTTCCACTGTTTCCCTACCTATTTGCCATGAAGTGATGGGACCGGATTATCTGGTTTCTGGTCCTGTCACTTTATGGGAAATAGATGGGGAAACAGTGGAAACAATGTCAGACTTTATTTTCTGGGCTCCAAAATCACTGTAGATGGTGACTGCAGCCATGAAATTAAAAGACGCTTACTCCTTGGAAGAAAAGTTATGACCAACCTAGATAGCATATTGAAAAGCAGAGACATTAGTTTGCCAACAAAGATCCGTCTAGTCAAGGCTATGGTTTTTCCTGTGGTCATGTATGGATGTGAGAGTTGGACT
>NW_011495027.1:588553-604881 GCF_000754665.1 Bison bison bison | reverse complement strand
GAGATGGCTGGATGGCATCACTGACTCGATGGACGTGAGTCTGAGTGAACTCCGGGAGTTGGTGATGGACAGGGAGGCCTGGCGTGCTGGGATTCATGGGGTCGCAAAGAGTCGGACATGACTGAGCGACTGAAGTGAACTGAACTGAATGGAACCAGATGCCCTGATCTTAGTTTTTTGTTTTTTGTTTTTTTAATTGATTATCAAGCCAGCTTTTTCACTCTCTTCTTTCACCCTCATCAAGAGGCTCTTTTGTTCCTCTTCACTTTCTGCCATTACGGTGGCATCATCTGCATAGCTGAGATTGTTGATATTTCTCCTGGGAATCTTGAATTCAGCTTGTGATTCATTCACCCTGGTATTTTGCACATTTTTTTATGAAAGTTAAGTAATCTGAGTGACAATATATAACCTTCACATACTCCTTTTCCAATTTTGAACCAATCCATTGTTCTATGTCTGATTCTATTACTTCTTGACCTGCATGTTGGTTTCTAGGGAGACAGACAAGATGGTCTTGTATTTCCATCTCTTTAAAAAATTTCAACAATTTTTTGTGATCCTCACAGTCAAAGGCTTTTAGCATAGTTGATGAAGCAGAAGTAGATGTTTTTCTGGGATTCCCTTGCTTTCTGTATGATCCAACAGAGTTTGGCAATTTCATCTCTTTGTCCTCCGCCTTTTCTAAATCCAGCTTTTACATCTGGAATTTCTCAGTTCACGTACTGCTCACTTGGAGGATTTTGAATATAATCTTACAAGCATGTGAAATGAACACAATTATATGGTAGTTCGAACATTGTTTGACATTACCCTTCCTTTAGATTGGAATGAAAACTGACGATTTTTTCAGGATCAAACTCCCATCTCCTACATTGGCAGGCAGATTCTTTACCACTTGGCCACCAGGGAAGCCCATGACTAGTATGTCCATGCAATATTTGGGGGCATACTTATACTAAAAACAATATTATCTATTTGAAATTTATATGTACCAGAGTGTTCTGTGTTTATATTTGGTAAATCTGGCAATATTAACTGAGTATATACTATTCCTAATTCATCCATCCAACAATAAATTGGTATGTTCTTATTATATTTATTCAAACCAGACACTTACTGCTCTGCTGATAGGTTAATTTATACATGTTTTTCTTAAACTTGTCAAATATATAGATGGGATTCAGGTTTTCAAATTTTCACTTGAAAGAGAGAGGCAAAGTATATATCTAAACATTAATTGTAAATTTTCATGTGAATTATCTTTATCTAGAAAACTATGTTGCATGTTATGAGACTTAAATGGTATGTAAAATAAATGTAATTCCATTTATCTTCCTAGTTTGTAATAAAGATATATTTCTGAAATATAATAATTTTAAAAATCTAACATCACTTTAAATAAATTCTGGAAGTTTCATATTTCCAACATAATTGGTGGATAGTTTTTAAGAGTAAGAAAAATCCTACATTTGAATATTAGAAGAGTATCTGCCATTTGTACAATGTTATAGCAGACAAAGCCATTCTATAGATACCATGTCTTTGATTCTCACTATATTTTGTGAAATTTGTCATGATAGAAATATTACATAAATTTTTACCATAAGGAAAGTGAGGTGGAGAAATGCTAAGAGTTTTTCTTAAGAGCACATTGTAGGAGAACTATTATTAATATATATCTCATTAAAAAATCATAACATATACTTATCGTGATTTAGTACACATGCATGCTTACATCACTGATTCCTCTTAGATGCTCTGTGTAAAGAAAGCAGATTATATTTAACTCCCTTTACAAATAAATAAATATAGGCTCAGAAAAATGACTTGTCCAAGATTATAAGATCATAGTATAATAAATGATGAAACAATGACTCAAGTATAGTGTTTTATCAATCAGGCCATAAGGAGACCCCTCCTGAATCACAAATAATAAATTCTTTATTTATCAATTTTGGTAAGTGTAGAATTGTTTTATTTTTAGAGACTATAAACCAAGATTTTTTTAAATGTCTCTCTTTCCCTTTGATGAAACATTACAATTCATTCAAAAGTTAGGAAGCAATATAATATACTATAGGGCCTTAATTAATAATAAATTATCTCTGTGACAGCATTGAATCAGGTGACAAAAAGACTAAAATCACCCTTCGAATAAAGGCCCATAGATACATAAGATCAGAAGAATTAAAACTGCACCAAAAATTCCTTTACATTCTTGCATCTACTTAGCACATAGAAATCTAAAGATAGTACTGTTGCCACGTTCAGTTCAGTTCAGTCACTCAGTCGTGTCCGACTCTCTGCGACCCCATGAATCGCAGCACGCCAGGCCTCCCTGTCCATCACCATCTCCCGGAGTTCACTGAGACTCACGTCCATCGAGTCAGTGATGCCATCCAGCCATCTTCACAGTAAGGAAAAAAGTTGAACAATCTATAGAATCATAATATTTTTATGAACTTATCAAAGAGCTAAAGATGCAGGACAACCAAGTAGACTGAAATCTAAGAAAAAAAAAACTCCTCCAAGGAGACATGGCATGAAGATGAGCTTACTTGGAGTAAGAAAATAGTGTAGGAAGAAAATAAATTCATTAAATAAGATATTAATTTTTCTTAGAGTGGCCGATACAGGAGAGCTGGCCAACAATATAGGAGTTCTGGCAACAGACCCTTCTCCACTGACCTAACCATTTAATCACAGGAAGGGTTGGAGATAGGCGGGGAGCAGAGATGGCTTCCTTAGGTGGTAAAGGCCTTGGACAGGGAAACAGTATCTGTGTAGAAAAGACATGAAGCCATGACTGGGTCATTCTGCCATTTTCCCCTTTGGTACAAAAGTTTTATGACATTGGGGGAAGGACAGTAAACCCTCTTTGGATCTGAACAGGTGTAAAAGCATTGAGACCAGGGGATAGGAAAAGGAAACAACCCTCTACACTGGTGAAATGGCAGGAAGCAATGCTGAGTTCAGACCATTAAAAATTTCCCCATTAGTGGAGGAGAAGCCATAGAAAACTCTCTTCCCCCAAAGATTTATTGAAGATACAAGGTGAAGTTTGGCTGCCATGGGGAAGAAGAACAGTATCACTGAGAAAGCCTCATTCCAGAGACATGATGATGCTTGACTAGGACAGAGTCTGAACCGAACAACAGAGAAAATCTGCCTGAAAATCCCCACTAGGCTAGCAAGCTGCTGCTGCTGCTGCTGCTAAGTTGCTTCAGTTGTGTCCGACTGTGCAACCCCATAGACAGCAGCCCACCAGGCTCCCCAGTCCCTGGGATTCTCCAGGCAAGAACATTGGAGTGGGTTGCCATTTCCTTCTCCAATGCATGAAAGTGAGAGTGAAGTTGCTCAGTCGTGTCTGACTCTTCGCGACCCCATGGATTGCAGCCTACCAGGCTCCTCTGCCCATGGGATTTTCCAGGCAAGAGTACTGGAGTGGGTTGCCATTGCCTTCTCCACTAGCAAGCATGAAGAAATAAATAAATGTAGCCTTCTACTGCTAGAAGCAATGCAGGGTATAGGTCTCTCTGAGATGCATGCTGTAAGAGAAAGCCCAATGTTGATCATGGAACACAAACACTGAATAAATGTTTTGGCAATCAATTCAATTATAAGGAACACAAAAAGGATTTGTAACCTGTAGTTTGCTGAAGAGAATCATAAAACAACAACAAAACCAACAATACAAATCAGCTCATCTCCTAACTAGATTGATTCAATCTGTCCACTGTAAAGTAAAGAAGAAATGCCATTCCACTGGCCACTCTGCTTAATCTGCCTGATAGAAGCTAGAACCAATTGTATTCAGCTGTGTCACTGAGCGTTAATTAGGTTATTATCTCTAGCACTAAGAGCAGCAGCTCGAGGCCAACTAGTGATATTAAACTTCAGTATGATCCCAGGCTCTGGGAACCAACCAGCTGGTCTTAGAAAGCCAGGTGGCTTTATCCACAAGTTTCTGTGTTAATTTCCCCAGTTGGCCTGAGGCATTAATTCAGGTACAGCAGGGTATATTAATTATTGTACTAACTCCATATTGATCCATAAGGACAAAATCTAGAGCAATTCTGTATTCATACAAAACCTGGACAATACACTGAGACTGAACTAAATGCTTTTCCAGATCAGGGTGATTTTTTAAATTATTTCCTTCAGTCAAGGATAAATTCCTTCATATTTTTTCCTAATTCGAGGACAACATCATAGAGTTAAATACCTATTGATCATAAATTATGAGTTATACATCCCTCCAGAAAGTTCTCTTAAGTAACAAATTGTAGTCTCATTTTGGAGGGATCTTTGCAGTTAATGGGCTTCCTTGGTGGCTCAGATGGTAATGAATCTGCCTGCAATTTGGGAGACCTGGGTTCAATCCCTGGATCAGGAAGATGATCCCTTAGAGAAGGGAATGACAACCCACTCCAGCATTCTTGCCTGGAGAATCCCATGGACAGAGGAGCCTGGCAAGCTATAGTTCATGGGGTCACAGATAGTCAGACATGACTAAGTGATTAACACTCTCACTTTTTTTCAGTTATCTGCTGTGTGTGAAATCTACTTATTTTGTTTCCTTAAATGTTTCAAGCTCTCTTTTGACCATCCTTGAATTACAAATCAGGCTTTTGAAAGGAAAGCAAGTTAATAGCTGGCTTCCATATAAGTAGAGTCCCAAGGCTGAACATGGTGCTGCTATAGTAAAGTGTCATTTAAAATTGGTGGACACTTCAAATGGGACCTTCCTTGGAAGGAAAGCAAAAGTTGACATTGCCTCTAAGTTAGTCTCCTGACTGGCTGGTACACCTTCTGATTCCAAGTTCAACTTAAATTTGAAGCCCATCTTTATTTTATAGGGGACTATCTGAGGGCAATAAGTTCATCCCCTTATGTTTGCCTGTATTGTCCTCAGTTGGCATTTATACACCTTGCAGAATGACTGAGTGATGGCAACAGTAATGAAGGTATGAAATATAGGAGTCTTGATAACTATTTCTTGTTGGAAATGTAAGAACTGGGCCGACCAACTCCTATAGTTTCCAATACTCAATAAGTTGAAGGAAGATGAAGGTTAAATTGTGTCAGAGCCCTCTGGCAGGGCTGGTAAACCCAGCAGTCCATTAAAGTTGTCCCTCAGTATCCACGGAGGATTGATTCCAAAACATCCTTCAATACCAAAGTCCACGGACTTAACTCCTGTACAGTTGGCCCTCCACAACCACAGATGTGCAACCCATGGCTTAGAAAGTCTGACTGTGCATTTAAACTTCTAGCAACAGTTTGGGAAAACCTCATCAGGAAGTTCCCTTCATGAGTTGACCTTCAGGGGTAATTCTGAAAGACAAAAATAATATTGCTCCCTCCCTCATAGCTCCTGGGGTCTGAGGTTTTCTCTCTACAGGTGCCAAAGTTTTGTTTTTTTCTCATCAACTTCAAAATCACTGTTTTCTATTCAAGAAATCATAACTTTTATCTTTTTTGCAATCACTTTTTATTTTCACCCAAACTCCCCCGTTTCCCCCCGAAGGACCGAGTGCAAGGAAGACAGGGTATTTTTATAAAACTGACAAAGATTCACTATATCCTCCACTTTTGGTTTGTGTGGGCTGTTATGTGGGACTTGGAGAGACGTGTCATCAACAATATGGTCATTATTCTCGTGATATAGGGTCATGTCAACCCAACAAGAGAATCTAGGTAGCTGAACCCAAATTAAGTCTGAATCACCTATACCATCTTTTGGCCAGGCTGCCACTCAGAAAATGTACCAAGCAGACTGTTTAACACTGCTATCAGGGAAAAGAAAGAAGACCAAGAGTGGTCAGGGCAAAATATCAAGTTTTCAAACTAGGAATATGCAGTTCCCATCTTTTTCATCCTGATCATTACCCAGAAAAAGATCTAGGGGGATTATTCCTTTTAAGAGTCAGCCACATTCAGTGACTAAACCACCTTGCTAAGGAAGATGCAAAGAAAGTAGAGTCAAAAAGGTTTCTAATACTTACCAGATAACAATGGATGATACAGAGAATGCAGGTCCATCAGCTTTGTTGAGTAGACCATCAGATTGTAGCTGATTCAGAAAGCTGCAAGCATGACATAGATTAGGATTAAGGACCACAGTAGTGTGATTGATTGGACACAAAGAGCAACACAGTGGTTTGAAAAAGTGATGAGAGCAGTGAAGCATCACTGATAGTCCATAAAAGGGGTAAAAGGTCCAATTTAGTCAATTTTCCAGAAATAAGTGGAGTCTATGCCCCCAGTGATGTGGCTTCCCTCACCATGAGAAAACAGGTCAGTTTTGTCAGATATCACAATATCCGACATGTACTGGTAACTCCTTAGTCAGAAACATGCAAGCTTTTATCTTTCCTCCAGTCTATAATAATGAATATGTTGCCATGGCTGGTAGAATGATGGATTCAGACAACAACAGTGGAAATTCAGGGTCTGTAGACTTGATCAGCAATTTGATTCTATTCAGTATCATCAGAGAATGAGATCTTTTCATGGACATGAGTGACCCAAACAGTTGACATATAGCTGTAGTTTATTTCTGTTGTTCACAGTTCCAAAAAGGAGTTTACCACTTTCCTGTTTTCTAGATCATCAGCAACAAGTGAGTAAAGTGCATGGAAGGAAATAGTGACCAGAGCTCAGAGAATGGCATTGAAATCTGTCCACTGAGTGGAGTAACCACATCCATCATCAACTCTGCATAGCTGATGCTAAAGTTGAGTGGCGACAGCAGGACAATGGACAACATCAGGTTTTGGCACAGCCAAACAATCAGTGAACTGTTCCCAGGCTTTTAGGTGCCTCTGTGATTTGAGAGCTCTTTGGAGCCAGTGGTTTTCTTCACATGGTAGAACGGAGGATACAGTTTCTCACAGAGGAATAGCTGTCACTTTTTCTTCTAACACGAAGATGTCTCTGACGCCAACTGTGTTCTTAATATACCATTTACCACACAAGCCCAGTTGAAGCCTTCTCACCTTGTTAGTTACTGAATCTGAGTTGATATACACTCAAGTGGAAACACCACGCAGAGGTGTCATTGCAGGGCATCCATGCATCAAGAGTTCAGCTTTGATAAAAGCCCAGTAGCCAGCTAACAATTTCTTCTCAAAAAGGGTGGTAGCTGTGTCACAGAGGCAGTAAGTCCAAATCTTAAAAGAGATCCCCTGAGTGGAGGTTGCCTTCCTTTGATGGAGGCTCTAATTGGCAAAGTCATTAGCTACAGAGACTTGTAACTCAAAGTGGCCATTAGAGGAAAGTGAAAAAGTGAAAGTGCTGGTCACTCAGTCATGTCAGACTTTAGACTGACAGGCCCCTCTGTTCATGGAATTCTCCAGGAAAGAATACTGGAGAATACTGCCACTTCCTTCTCCAGGGGATCTTCCTGACCCAAGGATCAAACCCAGGTCTCCTGCACTGTGGTATTCTTTACCTTCTGAGCCACCAGGGAAACCCCAAGCCTACAGCACTCCAGCCATTCCCAAATGGTCTCTCATCCAAGTACTAACCAGGCCAACCCTGAGTAGCTTCCGAAGTCACATGAGATCAGGCATGTTCATGGTGGTATGGTGTTAGCTGGCCATTAGAAGAGGGGAGCCCCAAATGTACAGAGAGACCACAGCTTCCTGGACCACTTGCAACTCTGCCTATGGATCAGGGCTCCTCTTAAACTAGGCTGACGTGTGGCTTAGCCAACATTAAGGACCAGGTAGAATACCCAGGGGAGATATATACTGTCTCTAGTTTTCAAGGAATTCAATAAGGGGTTGGGCCTCATTTTGGGTGTGTGTGGGTTGAAGTAACAAAAGGATTGACATATGAATCTATCCATATATTGTCAAGAAACTTTACCTGGGATTCATATAATGCCTTCTTCTTACTATTCCACTAGGAAACACTCAGTCTTCCATGGCTGCTTTCTATACAAACATCCCAAAAAGATAGCCCAGAAGAGAGGGCAGACAGTCCCTGTTTGAAGGAAAGGCACAAATGTGAGAACCCATGCACTGTCTCTTAATATTCTACACTAAGGGCTTCCCTGGTGGCTCAGATGTTAAAGAATCTGCCTGCAAGGTGGGACACCTGGGTTCGATCCCTGGTTTGGGAAGATCCCCTGGAGGAGGGCATGGCAATCCACTCTAGTTTTCTTCCCTGGAGAAACCCATGGACAGAGAAGCCTGATGGGCTCCAGTTCATGGGGTTGCAAAGAGTCGGACATGACTGAGCAATTAAGCACAGCACATCACAGCACTCTACACTAAAAAGCATGAGTTTTTCTTTATGTAAATCATACATAATTTTTGGGAAAGAAATCAGAATAGGAGATGAGGTTTGACCCAAGGATCAAACCCAGGTCTCCTGCACTGTGGTATTCTTTACCTTCTGAGGTAAAGAAAATTCTTTCTTCTTTTCTGTCCTCAAGGTACGTATTTCCAGTGTGAGAGTTTTTTTTTTTTTTTTTTTTAATATATAATTGGATTGGAAACAGAACAAATAACAAAGCCATGCATGTTCTTAAGCAAAAGAACCTAATAGTATACTAAGTACTGGAATGCCCTTCAGTTCAGCTCATTTCAGTCACTCAGTCGTGTCCGACTCTTTGTGATCACATGAATTGCAGCACGCCAGGCCTCCCTATCCATCACCAACTCCCAGAGTTCACCCAAACTCATGTCTATAGAGTGGTGATGCCATGCTGCCATCTCATCCTCTGTTGTCCCCTTCTCCTCCTGCCCCCAATCCCTCCCAGCATCAGAGTCTTTTCTAATGAGTCAACTCTTCGCATGAGGTGGCCAAAGTATTGGAGTTTCAGCTTTAGCATCAGTCCTTCCAAAGAACACCCAGGACTGATCTCCTTTAGAATGGACTGGTTAGATCTCTTTGCAGTCCAAGGGACTCTCAAGAGTCTTCTCCAACACCAGAGTTCAAAAGCATCAGTTCTTCGGCGCTCAGCTTTCTTCATAGTCCAACTCTCACATCCATACATGACCACTGGAAAAACCATAGCCTTGACTAGATGGACTTTTGTTGGCAAAGTTATGTCTCTACTTTTTAATATGCTGTTTAGGTTGGTTATAACTTTCCTTCCAAGGAGTAAGTGTCTTTTAATTTCATGGCTGCAATCACCATCTGCAGTGATTTTGGAGCCCCCCCAAAATAGTCTGCCACTGTTTCCCCATCTGTTTGCCATGAAGTGATGGGACCTGATGCCATGATGTTAGTTTTCTGAATGTTGAGCTTTAAGCCAACTTTTTCACTCTCTTCTATCACCTTCATCAAGAGGCTCTTTAGTTCTTCTTCACTTTCTGCCATAAGGGTGGTGTCATCTGCATATCTGAGGTTATTGATATTTCTCCCAACAATCTTGATTCCAGCTTGTGCTTCATCTAGCCCAGCATTTCTCATGATGTACTCTGCATATAAGTTAAATAAGCAGAGTGACAATATACAGCCTTGATGTACTCCTTTTCCTATTTGGAACCAGTCTGTTGTTCCATGTCCAGTTCTAACTGTTGCTTCCTTATCACTAACTTTATTTAATTGAGCCCAGTCAGCTCCATATATCTTGAGAAATCCTCTGGCATGACTGTTTATTCTCAGAAAAGATAAAATATGTAATAATGTATTTGTTAATAGTTGATGGGGTTTTATATAATGAGGAAAAAAATAACTTTAAGAATGGAAGTTCCTCTTATTACTCTGAAACAATATTTTAGTAATATAAAAACAAGTTATTCTAGATCAGTCTATGGACAAAGGATTTCTGGGTCTTTGGCCTATATCTATTGTTCTCAACTCTAACTGCATATTACCTGGAGAACTTTATGAATATTGATGCCAGATTTCACACCAACAAATTCTGATTTAATTGGCTTGGGGTAGAGCTCATGCCTAGGTGTCTTTTAAAATTTCCCTGTTATCCCAGGATTATAGACAGAATTGGGAGCTACTGGCATATGCAACAGAACATGCTGCTATGAAGTTCTCTTTTAGCTACTTAGTCTGTGAGAAAATTTCTAACACAGATCCACTAGTGTTATTTAACCATATGAAAAATAAAAGTACACAGAGCAATTTAAGAATTTTATGGTTTTGACTTTAACATTGAAACATGAAAGGTGAGACAAAAATATGTCATTAATTTATTTCAGCATTTTTTAATTTGGGGTTTAGAGGTGGCAAATCAGAACCATCTGGGTCATTTGTTCAAATTAAAGTAGCCATGTTCCCACCAGAAGTGTCTAATGTTTAGGAAAGGACAAGAGTAGGAGAAATGTCTAATTTTTAAGAGTTCTCTGTTTGATTCTGAGTCCCCACTGTGGCCACCACCATTCTATTTTTTGTGAAAAACAAAACTGATTTATTTCTTTTGCTTCTGACTTGCCAAATAAATTAGGTATTTGTTCCAAGAATCTGTGGTCAGTCCCAAATCTCTACCCTCTTGTTATGTGATCAGATTAACCATTTGGGAAGCCTTAAATACAAATTTGAGAAGAGGAGCACTGTTACAAAGACACCACAATGAAAGGAATTTTAGCACAGAAATAGCCAAAAACTTTTCTAATCTAAAAAAAAATAAATTTGTTCTAGGAACAATCACAAACTTGTGCTTATCCTTAGAAATGTAAAATTCATACAATGAAAAGAAATGATCATTTTAGTAAATTCAAGGTATCATATTCTGGAACCCAACTTTGTCTATAAGGTTTCTAACTAACCCAGATAAAGCCACAAAAATGTTCAATTTCTTTGACAGTTAGAAAGAAAATGAGTTTCAAAACTTCTTTCCATGGATACACTATCTTCACACTTTTCTCCAATAGATAAGCAGAAATGTATCTCTGTAGAGTCTTTTAACCCTTTGCTACTCATAGTATGGTCCATGGACCAGCAGCATCCTATCATCTTGAGACCTGTTAGAAATGCTGAATCTCAGGCTACACCCCAGGTCACTTGAGTCAGACTCCGCATTTTAACAATAGCTATCAGTGACTCATATGCACAATAAAATTAAGAAGCACTTTTCTAGCCCTTTGTTTCTATGATGGACATCTAAACTATCCAGAAACGTTCAATAATACCTAAAAATGCCTGTGAAACAAATAGCAGAAAATAATTCATTTTAACAGAATTCTTTAAGAAGACAAAAATAAAAGCTTTAGAAAAGCCGTGTCCTTTCTGTAAACCGTTAAACAAGATTCTTACACTCTAACATGGTGGGAATTTCATCTTTCTGTTTGAATGCAGTCAATGATGACAGAGCTGAAGCAAGCTTGCTGATGGTGTTAGTAGTAGAGTTTTGTTGCTATTCTTTTTTCTCAGTTTTCCATTTCTATTTCAGAAAGTGAACACAACAGGCTGCAGTTTGCTAACAAGCAGAACTTCAAACTGCTCTTGGGGGGTGGGGGGGAAAGAACAAAACATAACCATAGCTTCCACCTGTTTTTTATTTAATTTTAGATCAACACTAGATAATACTTTTTGTCCAGGCATTGAATATCAAGGAGGAAGGGGAGAACAGGGAACAGGCCAAACTTAAGTTGTGTCACCTTAAGTAAAGAAATGACCCTTTATCCTCCAGGATGGTAATTCAATTCAAGCTGATTTCTAAAAGCAACCCTAATTTAATCACTAAAGAATAATAAAAAACAAAAGCAACAATGGCAAAAATATTTAAAGCCTTATTCTTTCCTACTAGCACATTTGAACATTCCATCATCTGAGTTTTCCCATTTTTATTAACATCTTTTGTATCCCCTTCAGTTCTTTCTGTTATTTCCAGGTAAGAATGATTTAATATAATTTTTCTCACCAAGTGAGCTGATAAATAGCATTGTAAGCATTGTAAGGGTAACACGCTAGACTTTGTGTTAAGGTCTCCACAGTAAGTAGTTTGAACTGGAGAGCATTATATCATATGCATAATATTTTCACAAGCAAGCAGCGAGAAGGATTTTCTTTTCATAATGTGTAAAACACTGAACTTTAGATTTTCCAATGTTATAATTTTAATCTACATGGATAATTATGTCACTAATAAACACCATGCCTGAGAGTAACACCTAGAATATGCATTTAGTGAAAACCTTGGAAAACAGTGTCCATATGCGGACTATATATGATGTAAAGGGCCAAGTCCTAATAAAGATCCTGCCTTATAAAGAATGCATTGTGGATTGGCTGAGATACATAGAAACAGGTCTGTGCTTCCAAAGTAACACCTTGTGTCAAAATTCATAATATGAGATGTTTGGCTCAATGCCACTGTAGTAGGTTGTACCTGTAGGTACATTGTGTTTCTGTGATGGTTTTAGGCCAACCTTCTAATTGCCATAAAAATGATTGAAAATTGCAAGTGATGAAAATAGAAATTAGAAAAACAGTTTAAGTCAAATCGCTACTTTACTTTGTTTGCTTGTTTTTTCTCATATGATTATCTCTCTCTCTCTCTTTTTTTTTAAATTTCAGAGGAGATCCTTTGCATTATAGGTTTAGAAGAAAAAACAGCCTGATTTTCATTAGGCTTTAATTTAATGATTCTATTTTCCCAAGTTTGTTCTAGTCTGATTCTGATTTCATGCCTGTATCAATGCAACGAGAAATAGGAGTTTATACAGTGCTACTCTCTTGGGAAATGATAGGGGGCTGGGATGATTGTTATGACTGCGAAAGGAAATTTAAATAGAGTTGGAAACTAGTAAGTTATTGGTCTGAAGTTTATGGTGTAATTCAACATTAGACTATGTAAGAAAAGATTGGTTCAAATTGTAAGGCTCAGGCTGCAGTTAGAAAAAAAAATTGTTGTTCAGACACTAAGTCATGTCCTACTCTTTGCAACCTCATGGACTGTAGCAAGCCAGGCTCCTCCATCCTCCACTGTCTACCGGAGTCTGCTCAAATTCATGCCCATTGAATTGGTGATGCTCTCTAACCATCTCATTTCATCCTCTGCTGTCCCCTTTTCCTTTTGCCTGCAATCTTGCCCAACATCAGTATCTCTTCCAGTGAGTTGACTTTTTGCATCAAGTGACCAAAGTATTAAAAGAGAATAAAAGAAAGTATTTTCGAGAGTGCTTAACATAGCCTGTAACACCTACTATTTATTGATCCAAAGAATAAATGAATGGAAAAGAATCATTGAAAAAGACCCTGATGCTGGGAAAGATTGAAGGAAAAAGGAAAGGGGGTGGCAGACGATGAGATGGTTAGGTATCATCACCAACTCAATGGACATAAATCTGAGAAAATTCTGGGAGATAGTGAAGGACAGGGAAGCCTGACATGCTTCAGTCCATGGGGTTGCAAAGAGTTGGACATGACTGAGCGAATGAACAACAACACTCCGGGTCCCAAATTACCTCCGTGCCTTCTCCGACCAATCTTTCTATGGCACAACCATGGCTTTTCAATTGTCATGGTTCCTCTGTCACATTTCCTGCTAATTTTTTCACTATTATAATTCATGGGTGTTTTCTCCCTCTCTCCTTTCTCTCTTTCTTCCTTTTCCTTTTCCCCATGTAAAGGTAAGCTTCACAAGGATAAGAAGCCTCTCTATCTTGTCTGCTGTCTTACACTCTGCACAGTACAAGTGTTCAGTAAATAATTATTTTATAAATAAATAAGGCTTTACATGTATGATTATCAATAGAATTTTATTTAAATTTCAAAATCCTGCTACAGTAGTTATTTCTCAACACATCAAAAGGTAGCAGAACTGTCAGCTTTCTTTTTACTGCTGTAAAATGTCTAAAATTACATTGTGTGAACTTCTAACAGACTTCTATCATGTAAACTTTTCCTCTTTGGGAAAAATGGTTGTGCTGATGGTTAGGAATAATTACTTTTATCATATAATCTATACTATTTAATTGCAGAACTGCTGAAATAAAAATATTTACCACTGATATGCCCCTTATTGTTGGATTCAGCCTGGCTATACCTCCAGTACTTTGCCTGGAGAAGCCCATGGATGGAGGAGCCTGGTGGGCTGCAGTCCATGGGGTCGCTGGGAGTCAGGCACGACTGAGCGACTTCCCTTTCACTTTTCACTTTCATGCATTGGAGAAGGAAATGGCAACCCACTCCAGTGTTCTTGCCTGGAGAATCCCAGGGACGGGGGAGCCTGGTGGCTGCCGTCTGTGGGATCACATAGAGTCGGACACGACTGAAGTGACTTAGCAGCAGCAGCAGCATACCTCAAAAACCAATTGTACAATAACAAATTATGGTATTGCCATTAATGTTATTTGTGATTTGTTGAATTCAGGAAGAGAGGTTAACTCTGTAAAAAAAACTATTCATAAAAACACAGGACTTGCTACAAAAAGCTATAAATGATTCAGAGCTTTCATTTCTACCCTTCCCATATTTCCATTTTTTCATTTCCTCTCCTTTTCTTCACATCCTTGTGAGAGTATGATATCCTGAGCATCATTCACAGTTCTCTCTTCAGCAGATGTTAGCATGCATATGTTAATTCAACACACTTCCTTCCTACCCATTTCTAAATTCTCAACATCTTCAGTGTTTTCTAAACAAAAACTCAAACTACCCAGATTAAAAATACTGATAGATGTATATGGTGTGTGTGTGTGTGTGTGCGCGTGTGTATACATATACACAAACTATATATATATATCACAAAACTTGGCTGCAGAGAACTGCATTTTTTCCTGAAAAGTTTTGAATATCCTCTAAAATTGCTGAAAGTCTGAGCTTCAGTTTTATCAGTACTTTCATCCTCAGCATGAGTATCAGAAAAGGAGAGAATTTATATCTGATAAGAAAACAAGACAATATGGTTTTTACAATTATTTAAAATTATTTCTTCATGTGGAGAATAGTTTAGGTGATAAAGAATACATCCAAACAAGTGAATAAAACAGTATGAAGCTGTGCCCTGAAGAAACAGCCTTAGAAGACTTCTCCAAAGTGTTACCCTTTTTTTTCCAGAAAGTATTGTTATCATTTCCTTTTCTGGAACCTGAATTTGCATATTTGTTTATTCATTTTTTATTAATTCAACAATAATTAAGTATATATTTTATCCAATAAATTATATACTTTGTAAAGCATAAAGAGCTAGGCTCTCTCCTCAAGAAATGTATAGTTTAGATGTGTAGACCATGCACATACTTGACTAAAATTCAAAGTAAAACAATGAAGAACATTAAAAGATGTAGAAATAAAATGACTTCAACTGGATCTTAAAGAATTGATAACATCTAATGGGTATTTAGCATTAAGACTCAGAAGGAACAGCATGAATAAGGTCAACAATAAAACGGCAAGAGAAATTTTCTCAGAAATAAATAGAAGTTTGCCTGGAAATAAAATACAGAAAAGAAAGTGAAAACAGTCAGAATACATATATATACAGAGGGCAACTTAAAGAAGACCATGAATGCAAGGATAACATATATACTTTTTTCTACAGGAAATGAAGAACCATTGATTGCTTAGTGAAAGAAAATGCTTGATTATGTGTTTTTACAGAATTAAAATGGTAGAAAGGACTATAGACAAGCAACTTAGAAAGAAATAGATCAAATAAGTTACAAAATATAACAGACAATTCAGATGGTAATTAGGAAGTCAACTGTTAAGTGAATAAATGAGAATAGATGTGATAAATACTAAGGATAGAAAATGGATTTAGGAATGAATCAGACATGGATGTGAAGGAAATGGAGATTTTGAACTTGGATGCATATGTGATAGTTGACAAGTGAAAGGAGATACAAGTATGAAGCTAAAGATAATAATAATTTTCAAGGCAAGTTTATATGTAAATATATCCAGTTGACAACTAGTAATGTTGGATTCAAACTGGGATGGTGATTGAAGGCCATAAAAAGAATTCTGTTAGTTCCTCTGAGTTCACTACAGTTTCAGGAAGTGTTTTCTAGTGATTTAACTTCTATGTAGCTTTTCGGTGTTCAAAGAGTTTGTCTCAACTACCCATGTGTACTAATAAAGTGTCACTTCTTTTTTTTTGCTCCACCCTAGCCAATAAGACAGAGAAGCCAATGGCACCCCACTCTAGTACTCTTGCTTGGAAAATCCCATGGACGGAGGAGCCTGGTGGGCTGCAGTCCATGGGGTTACAAAGAGTCAGACACAACTGAGTGACTTCACTTTGACTTTTCACTTTCATACACTGGAGAAGGAAATGGCAACCCACTCCAGTGTTCTTGCCTGGAGAATCCCAGGGATGGGGGAGCCTGGTGGGCTGCCATCTCTGGGGTCGCACAGATTCAGACACGACTGAAGTGACTTAGCAGAAGCAGCAGCAGCAGGCT
>NW_011495027.1:569981-588453 GCF_000754665.1 Bison bison bison | reverse complement strand
GCAATAAGAAACATTTTATATATCATAATTATTATAAAAAACTCATGAGGTAAGTATAAGTATTATCATCACTTTATAATTGAGGAGATCAAGTCATAGAATAAGTAACTTAGTCATGTACAGATATGAGAGTTGGACCATAAAGAAGGCTGAGCACTGAAGAACAGATGCTTTTGAACTGCAGTGCTGGAGAAGACTCTTGAGAATCCCTTGGACAGCAAGAAAAGCAAACCAGTCAATCCTAATGGAAATTAACCCTGAACATTCATTGGAATGATTGATGCTAAAGCTGAAGCTGCAATATTTTGGCCACCTGATGCGAAGAGCTGACTCATTGAAAAAGACCCTGATGCTGGGAAAGACTGAGGGCTGGAGGAGAAGGGGGCAACAGAGGATGAGAAGATTGGATGGCATCATCAACTCAATGGACATGAGTTTGAGCAAAGTCCAGGAGTTAGTGAAGGACAGGGAAGCCTGGCATGCTGCTCCTTCCTCCTGGACCCCAATCACTGGGATTGCAAAGAGTCAGACACGAACAAATGAGTGACTGAACAACAACAAGATTATACAGCTAGTAAAAGGCAGATCTAAAATTCTAATCAAGGTCTTGAGCTTACCGTTATATCCCACCATAAATGCTTCCCCTAACAAAGATTTTCAGGAGTCGTTCACAACCTGAAATTAGTCTCATGGCTCTAAACATGTTATTAGGTGCATGAAGTGTGGATCACTTGTTTTCACATGTTTACTAAGCTTTGGTTTTCATCATTACCCCTATATTTAGTTTACTGAGTAATGTTCAATTTATCTTGCTGGTTTGGGGGCCTCTCTTCATTCTCTTGCTTGGAATTTCACTTATCCTAGTATACATTTTGCTGGCTTCTTCTATAATAGACTGAATTCCAGACTATATAATTCCATCCAATAACATGGATTTCCCTCAACTCAGTTTAGTGATATTAGAAGTACAATTCTATAACTCTTCTCACTTTGCTTAGAGATTCTATACATTAGTCACCAGAAATAATTTGATTAAAATAGATAATCAACAATGATCTACTGTATAGCACAGGCAGCTCTGTACAATATCCTGTAATAACCTAAGTGGGAAAATATTTGAGAAAGAATAGATTCATGTATGTGTACAACTGAATCACTTTGCTATAATCCTGAAACCAGCACAGCATTGTTAATCAACTATGCTCCAATATAAAATAAAATAAAAACATCTAACTAGAATAGAACTGTGTTGCCACCTCCTCCCTGACAGCCAGATATTAACTATGAGTAGCTTTATTCCTGCTTATTCATCAGTTCTCCAGGCCTACTGATGAATACACTTTATCTTAACATTATACTGGGCTTGACATAATGAAGTTGATACAGTCAGGAGGATGTTTAATGGTCTTATCCAAGAAATGCCATGATGGGCATGTTTCTGCCCAATGAGGATAATATTTTTCAGCTTAGATACCAAATAATAAGTACATTTTTCTCTCAAAAAAGCATTCTCATCAGTCTTCTCATTGCTACAGCATAGAGCAGAATGCAGATAGATTAGTGACAGACCCATGGACTAGTGTAAGAAGATGATGTAGCTTAGTAGAAAAGCAATGGACTTTGAAACTTGTTTTATGACCCTATAAAAGTGAATTTTTCTGTCAGTTTACTTAAATATAAAATGGAAGTAACAACTATTGTGTGTGTTTTTTTGAGACTTATATGAGATAATATTTATAAAATACCAAGTATTGTTCCTAGAGCTTTGTGGAGTCTAAATAAATGGCAACTAGTTATCATCATCATCATCACTTTTATTATTAAACAAAGGTTCACCCATGAAGAGAGGAGCTATTTCTTAGTGATAAGAACTAGCATCTGAAAATTTCAAGACCATTTGGAGAGGAAACAACCTTCAATATGAGATGATAATCATTAAGTTTAAAGTTCACTTAAGCAATTCTAAATGGAGAGATGCAGGAAAAAAAGTGGAAAAAAAAAAAAGAAAGTGACGTGCTGGCATAGAAAATATTTTTTTCAATTATAAAAAATAACAAAAATATACAAGCAACTCCTACAGCTCAATTCCAGAAAAATAAATGATGCAATCAAAAAATGGGCCAAAGAACTAAACAGGCATTTCTCCAAAGAAGACATACAGATGGCTAACAAACACATGAAAAGATGCTCAACATCACTCATTATCAGAGAAATGCAAATCAAAACCACTATGAGGTACCATTTCACACCAGTCAAAATGGCTGTGATCCAAAAGTCTACAAGCAATAAATGCTGGAGAGGGTGTGGAGAAAAGGGAACCCTCTTATACTGTTGGTGGGAATGCAAACTAGTACAGCCACTATGGAGAACAGTGTGGAGATTCCTTAAAAAATTGGAAATAGAACTGCCATATGACCCAGCAATCCCACTGCTGGGCATACACACTGAGGAAACCAGAATTGAAAGAGACACATGTACCCCCCAGTGTTCATCGCAGCACTGTTTATAATAGCCAGGACATGGAAGCAACCTAGATATCCATCAGCAGATGAATGGATAAGAAAGCTGTGATACATATACACAATGGAGTATTACTCAGCCATTAAAAAGAATACATTTGAATCAGTTCTAATGAGATGGATGAAACTGGAGCCTATTATACAGAGTGAAGTAAGCCAGAAAGAAAAACACCAATACAGTATACTAATGCATATATATGAAATTTAGAAAGATGGTAACAATAACCCTGTATACGAGACAGCCAAAGAGACACTGACGTATAGAACAGTCTTTTGGACTCTGTGGGAGAGGGAGAGGGTGGGATGATTTGGGAGAATGGCATTGAAATACGTATAATATCATGTATGAAACGAGTCGCCAGTCCAGGTTCGATGCACGATACTGGATGCTTGGGGCTGGTGCACTGGGATGACCCAGAGGGATGGTATGGGGAGGGTGGAGGGAGGAGGGTTCAGGATGGGGAACACATGTATACCTGTGGTGGATTCATTTCGATATTTGGCAAAACCAATACAATATTGTAAATTTTAAAAATAAAATAAAATGAAATAACATGTGATCCAGTGAAGAATTCTTGTGAATAGAACCTAAATAATGAAAAGATGAGAGAAATATAGCAAATGCACACATAAAAAAAAAGAAAAGACTCACAAGCTATTTAGTTAGGGGACTTAGAACTTAATATCAGAACTTTAGTATACTATATTTTAGTTGATATTATTATGCTTTAGATACATTTGTCATTTAGCTATATACACTTTTTATTTTCCAGTGTTGGATTGCTTTCTTTATTAATTGCAATTATTGTCTTCATGAAGTCCACAGTTTCTGGCATAGACAGCATGCATTGTATATGCTCATTCTAATCAAGATTTTCATGCTCTGACTGAACAATATAGACGGTCGTAACCCTTGTAGAGTAGGAATATTATTGGTGATTGTTAATCAGGTGAATCTTTGGTATTCATGATATTGAATCATGGTATTCATGATATTGGGTCACCAGTAGCTATTTTGAAAGTATTATGAGACTTCTTTTGACTTATAAAAGGTATATCAATAAGTATAGGTGGGTTAGCCTGCAGTAACAAGCAAACCCCAAACTGTATTGGCTTACAACAGCAAAAGTAGGTTCATTTCTGCCCACATTATATGTTGCTTGAGAAGCAACTATAGTTGACAACCTAAAGTAAGCACTATTTTTCACACTAAATGATGTTATTTTTGTCTCTTTAACTAACTTTTTAGGAAGCCTAGAAACACAGCAAAGAACTATGTCTGATTAATATTAGGTTTTCTGTGCATCACAAGTCATGTGTAGGCCATTTATAATCACATTTTTATTATTTTAAAAAACTTGATAGTTTTACCATATATCTTCAAAAGATTAACTGTCAAAGCTTAATAGAAGACACTAATAATTTCAAGAAAGTAAAAAATCAGATGGCATTTCTGAGTCTTACTTTTAATAGTCACTAAATAAAAAACACACATAAGCAATTTAGCAATGGAGTTCAATGTTAAAATTAAGTAACTAAAAACATAAAAAGAAAAAAGGAACAAAAGATGCTCATTTTTAAGAACTTAAATATTTTCCTGTATAACCAGACACTTTGATTAAGTCAGGCCTAACTTCCTGATATGTCTCCTGGTACTTCCGTGAAAACTTATTTTATGACAGATGTTCCTAGAGGCAATACCAGAAGAGAAAGAGGTAAAAATGAGAAACGATGTCACTAAAGAATGACATTAAAATGTATTTTCCTCTAATACCAGATCTGCAGTCTATTTTGTATTTAGACTGAGGTATTGGTCGGGATGTGATTTGTACAGGAAAGGGAAAACTATAAAGGAGTAAGCTGTTGTGGGCCTGTATTCCTCCTATTTCCCTACTTATTGGTTCCAAATAACTGAACTTTGCACATCCATATGCTGCTGCTGCTGCTAAGTCGCTTCAGTCGTGTCCGACTCTGTGCGACCCCATAGACAGCAGCCCACCAGGCTTCCCCGTCCCTGGGATTCTCCAGGCAAGAACACTGGAGTGGGTTGCCATTTCCTTCTCCAATACATGAAAGTCAAAAGTGAAAGTGAAGTCGCTCAGTCGTGTCCGACTCTTAGCAACCCCATGGACTGCAGCCTACCAGGCTCTTCCATCTATGGGATTTCCAGGCAAGAGTACTGGAGTGGGGTGCCATTGCCTTCTCCGGCACATCCATATAAATGTGTCTAAAATCAATAGGGGTTGATTATAGGACAAATGTGTTACCCAGGACACCTGTGCATACATACACACGTGCACACACGCACAGCTGAGCTCTATTAAAAAAGATATCGTGTGGGACTTCCTTGGTGTCTCAGTGGTAAAGAATCTGCCTGCCAATGCAGTAGACACAGGTTTGATCCCTGATCCAGGAAGATCCCACTTACCTTGGAGCAACTAGCCTTGTGTGCCGTAACAACTGAGCCTGTGATCTAGAGCCCAGGAGCTCCAAGTACTGAGCCCACATGCCACAGCTGGTGAAGCCTGCATGCCCTAGAGCCCCTGCTCTGCAACAAGAGAAGCCACCGCAGTGAGAAGCCCAGGCACTGCAAGTATAGAGTAGCCCTCTCTGCAAATAGAGAAAAGTCTGCAACCAAGATCCAGCACAATCAAATATATATATATATATATTATATTTTTTTTTTTTTAAGAAAGTTATCATAGAGCAATGCTCTTCAAACCATCCCTACAGACCAAATCTGGTCTTAGGTCAGTTTTAGTATGGTTACCAAACCAAGAAATATTAAAAATATTTCTAATGTTAAACAACTTAAAAGAAGAAAAGAATTTTCATAAAATGTGAAAATTATGTGAACTCAAAGTTTGGTGTTCACAAATAAAAAGTGTTACTGCCACCAACACATTTCCTTCTTTCTGCAGTGTCTACAACTGCATTGACAGATACTGTATAGCCCACAAGGCTTAAAATATTTACTTCATGGCCCTTTACAGAAAAAGATTGCTGACTTCAGTCTTAGTTTATTCTTAAATTAAAATGTCTAAGAAGCATGCTCTAATGATCAAGGTATAAACTCTGTAATACAGAAACCGTTCTGGTAAACAAACATTGCTTTCACAGTGTGTGTGTGTGCATGGGCACGCGTGCATGTATGTGTGTATGTGTGTGCTTGTGTCTGTGTTTTAGACAGTACATATGATATCTTTTATGTGGTTGACTCCATGATGCAGACCCATCAGACAGTATAACTTTCTTGCCTTCAGAATCTGAACACTTTGCTGTTTAGTCACTCAGTCTGGTCTGACTCTTTGGACCCCATGGACTGCAGCACGCTAGGCTTCCCTATACTTCACTATCTGAAGGCGTTGCAGATTTTCTTTTTCTGCTTGCATTGCTATAACTTTTGGTCTGAAGGTAGTTCCCTGATTGAGGTTGGTTCTGAGACCTTAAGGTTATTTCATTATCGGTATAGTTTCCCAACTTAACTTTTAAGATCTTATTTCATGTATAGAATAAAATCACTTTGCAGTATTTTCCTTTAGTTTCACAAAAGATCTCATGATTTTGATATTCTACAACCCTGATAACTAATCTGGGAAGAGATTCCTCGTTTTAAATTTGGAATCCAGCTTGTTCTTTAATGAAAGTGGAAATGAAAGTCACTCAGTCCTGTCTGAATTCTTGTGACCCTATAGAATACTGGAGTGGGTAGCCTTTCCCTTCTCCAGGAGAATCTTCCCAACCCAGGGATCAAACACAGGTCTCACGCATTTCAGGCAGATTCTTTACCAGCTAAGCCACAAGGGAAGCCCTAGAATACTGGAGTGAGTATCCTATCCTTTCTCCAGAGGATCTTCCCGACCCAGGAATCGAACCAGGGTCTCCTGCATTGCAGGCAGATTCTTTACCAACTGAGCTATCAGGGAAGCCCCTGTTCTTTAACGGTTCACTTTAAAAAATACAATTTATGTAATCATTTGCAGGTAGTTTTCCTTCCATTTATGTTTGCACAAAATATGAAAAAGTGTTAATGGTCTAGTACTTCTATTTTTTTTTTAAATCAAGTAATTGACTATTTGTGTTCTCTACCATTAAAGGGGAAACGTTACTTAAATTAATGTTTAGATTAGCAATTTTGGTATGTGAATAATTTAAATGTTTGTTTTCTAATGTTTAAGACAGACTCCTTATACCATTTATTTTGGAAAATTTCCAATTATTTTCTGAAATTCACCAATTTCAGTTATCATTACCTTCATGCTGACAGTTATATAGCATTTTTATTGCACTTTTCCTAATGGTTTCCCTCTTTTTTTCATAACCTTTTTCTACCATGGACTTTGAAGCATCAGACTTTTGTGAAGAAGTTTCATACTTTCCTTCTCAAATCTGTTATAATAAAATGTCAAGTTCCATGAATCTTAATCAAATCAAAATGGTGTAATAGGGAGAAGATAAAGTAAGTTAATCAAATACATAATAAGTGTTTAATAATTCTGCCTGCATTCAAATTGTGCTTTAAGATTTCAGAGAAGGATGCTATAACATAATTATAGACATATATCCTGTTGTGTATATATATTTTGGACATATCTGAAAACTTGTTCATGATATGTGTGACATAATAAGTATATATTTGGTCTCTGTCTGGTTCCTTACATAGAGCTACTCAATTCCTTGGAATTTCCTGGATAATAGGAGCATCCTTTATCATGATGAAGCATCTCTTTGTGGGATTCTGAATAACTTCAGGATAAGGGCTGATCACCAGTGAAGCCAAGACATGATTAGAAACTTGGAACTTTCAACCACATCCCATCTTTCAGAAAAGGGAGAAGGGCTAGAGACTGAGTTAATAATCAATCATGCTTATTTCTGCTTTGCAATAGAGGTACAGATGTAGAGAGCAAACGTATGTTACCAAGGAGGAGGGGATGGATTGGGAATTGGGATTGACATATATACACCACTGTGTATAAAGTAGATAACTGATGAGAACAGATTGTATACCACAGGGAACTCTACTCAATGCTCTGTGGTGATCATATGAAAAGGAAATCCAAGGAAGAGGGGTTATATGTATATGTGTGGCTGATTCACTTTGCTGTATAACAGAAACTAACATAGCATTCAGTTCAGTTCATTTCAGTCACTCAGCGATGTCCGACTCTTTGCGACCCCATGAACCGCAGCACGCCAGGCCTCCCTGTCCATCACCAACTCTCGGAGTTTACCCAGACTCACGTCCATCAAGTCAGTGATGCCATCCAACCATCTCATTCTCTGTCGTCCCCTTCTCCTCTTGCCCCCAGTCCCTCCCAGCATCAGAGTCTTTTCCAATGAGTCAGCTCTTCGCATGAGGTGGCCAAAGTACTGGAGTTTCAGCTTTAGCATCATCCCTTCCAAAGAAATCCCAGGGCTGATCTCCTTCAGAATGGACTGGTTGGATCTCCTTGCAGTCCAAGGGACTCTCAAGAGTCTTCTCCAGCACCACAGTTCAAAAGCATCAATTCTTTGGTGCTCAGCTTTCTTTATAGTCCAACTCTCACATCCATATATGACCACTGGAAAAACCTGGAAAAATCATAGCCTTGACAACATAGCATTGCCAAGCAACTATACTCCAATAAAAATTAGCTGATCTTGCCTACGTGATGCCTCCATAAAAATGTGTAAACTATGGGGTTCATAGCATTTCCAGTTTGATGCACACACAATGGTGGGTGAGAGGGTAGTAGTCCTAGAGGGGGCATGGACACTCTGTGCCCCTTCCCCATATCTAGGTACCTCTTCACCTTATTATTTATTCTTATCCTTTATAATAATTCTTTGTAATAAACCAGAACATGTAAGTAAATGTTCCCCTGAGTTTTTTGAACTTTTCCAGCAAATTATCAAAGCAGAAGAGGGGGTCATGGGGAAAGTCTGATTTATAGTCATTCAATCAGATAGACATGACAATCTGGGATCTGTGATCCTTGTCTGAAATGAAGGACAGTGTTGTGAGACTGAGCCATTAATTTGTGGTGTTTGCATTAACTCCAAGGAGAATTGAGTTAAATTGTAGGACACCCTATCATTGTTCACCAAGAATGGAAGAATTATTTGTTGTGGAAAAACCCACACATATTGTGTCAGAAGTGTTCTGAAAATAAAGGAAATAGTCTATCTTTAGTCATAACAATTATAGATGTATATCTTTCTTTGGACAATATATACACATCTGAAAATTTTCCTATAATATGAAATTTCATTTATATGCCAACACAAGACTAGGTGCTTCATGTATATTATCATGTTTGACACCCACAACACACTCTGCATTGTGTATATCACAGGTAATATTCTCCATAAGGAAATGTTGAGAAAGACTTTAGATGCAAGGTATGTATTGGGGATCAACATAATCCTTGAAATTTGTGAAAGAAAGTGGAGGAATGGTCAGAGAAAAGTCAAATAATGATGCGGAGCTGAAAATATCTTAGCCAACCATGTGAGGATTTTTGTAATGAATATTGCTTTTCAAAATTATTCTGTATTAAATAGAATAAGATCAGGCCTTTTTAATACCACCTTGCTCAGCCATGGGCTGCAGCTTCCCCAAGCATGATAAGAATAGCCTGCCATCCAATGAGGTAGTTCCTTGCACCTGATGCTGACTCTAATCAAGAGCTGGAGGCTCTCTAGTGACTATGCTTTCTATTTTAGGGGAAACAGGGGATATATCTTCATGTTTTCCACAAAGAACTAATATCACCCTCATTTTATAGCTGCAAGAGAAAAAATTAAGTCTTAGAGGTGATGTCTAAAAAATGACAGATGGAACTCAAATCTAAATATAGGTTCAAAATAAGTAATCTTAACCAATTTGGTTCACTTACAAGTAACAGTGACATGATGAGTCATTATTCATTCAACCAGTTAATTATTGCATGTTTCTATCTATATCATAGGTTAAGTATCAGCTTATAGATACATAAACATGGGAAAACAGTTCTCGTGAAGAGATATCTCCCTATGAGGTAAGGGATATCATTCATAATCAAAAACACTTAAAATAATGTCTGAGAGCACCACCATGGCTTATAAGATCTGACCTGCACTGTTCTGCAAACTAATTTTATTCCACTTCACCCCCAGCACTGTCCCTGCCATTCACTATACATTCACTATAGAGTAGCCAGATTATCCTTGCATCTAACCTTTAAACAACTCAAGATACCTCTTCAGGGATTTTAGAAGTTTAGGTCCTCTGCCTGAAATTTCCCCTACCATTAAAAGGAAATTAATTTTAGAATGATTTTACATTTTCAAAAAACATAAAGATAATACAGATAGCCCTCATATCTTGTACCCAGTTTCCCCTACTGGTAACAGCTTACGTTAGCTGGTATATTTATTATAATTAATGAACTAATATTGATCCATTACTATTAAATACTATACATTATTATTACTATCCATACTTTATTCAAATTTCCTTATTTCTTATTTAATTTCCATACAGAATACATCATGAGAAATGCTGGGCTGGAAGAAGCACAAGCTGGAATCAAGATTGCCTGGAGAAATATCAATAACCTCAGATATACAGATGATACCACCCTTATGGCAGAAAGTGAAGAGGAACTAAAAAGCCTCTTGATGAAGGTGAAAGAGGAGAGTCAAAAAGTTGGCTTAAAACTCAACATTCAGAAAACGAAGATAATGGCATCTGGTCCCATCACTTCATGGGAAATAGATGGGGAAACAGTGGAAACAGTGTCAGACTTTATTTTTTGGGGCTCCAAAATCACTGCAGATGGTGACTGCAGCCATGAAATTAAAAGACGCTTACTCCTTGGAAGAAAAGTTATGACCAACCTAGATAGCAAACTGAAAAGCAGAGACATTAATTTGCCAACAAAGGTCCGTCTAGTCAAGGCTATGGTTTCTCCAGTGGTCATGTATGGATGTGAGAGTTGGACTGTGAGGAAAGCTGAGCACCGAAGAATTGGTGCTTTTGAACTGTGGTGTTGGAGAAGACTCTTGAGAGTCCCTTGGACTGCAAGGAGATCCAACCAGTCCATTCTGAAGGAGATCAGCCCTGGGATTTCTTTGGAAGGAATGATGCTAAAGCTGAAACTTCAATACTTTGGCTACCTCACGCGAAGAGTTGACTCATTAGAAAAGACTCTGATGCTGGGAGGGATTGGGGGCAGGAGGAGAAGGGGACGACAGAGGATGAGATGGCTGGATGGCATCACTGACTCGATGGACTGAATCTGAGTGAACTCCGGGAGTTGGTAATGGACAGGGAGGCCTGGCATGCTGCGATTCATGGGGTTGCAAAGAGTCGGACACGACTGAGCGACTGAACTGAACTGAATGTCCTTTCCCACATTACATTTATTAGGCTTCTTTCCTTACAATCCACTTGGCTTTAATAATTTCTATCACAAACAGATACCTTCTAAGATTACTCTGTAGCATATCATTTTATTTATCAATTAAAAATTTTCAATTTGTAGGTTTAGTCTAATTGACAGGAGTAATCTGATTCCCAAGATGATGCTTGAAATGACAAAGACTCAGAAAAGCCATTACCTTAATTGGAATTTACATGATTAAGAAACAAACATAAGTTGTGTAATGTTACTAAAACATGTTTTTGAAAAGATGGCTTCTGTATGCTTAAATGTATATGGTTTATGCTTCTCAGAAACACCAACCAGCTTCTAACTAGTAGAACAGTGCAATCCGATTTAAATAGATCTTTTACAGGATGTTTTTTACTTAAATAGCTGTCAGTAATATGGTGTGTCAGTCACTAAGTCATATCCGACTCTTTGTGACCCCATGGATTGTAGCCCATCCGGCTTCTCTGTCCACTGAATTTTCCAGGCAAGAATGCTGGATCAGGTTGCCATTTCCTTCTCCAAGGGATCTTCCCCACCCAGAGACTAAAGCCAAGTCTGTTGCATCTCCTACATTGGCAGGTAGATTCTTTGCATCAGCGCCACCTGTCAATAATATAATTAGTTTTTTTTTTTAAACAAAGAGAAGCAGATATTTAATGCCTTCTGTTTGAGTGATAATAGGAGAAAAAGAGACTGCTGCTGCTGCTGCTGCTAAGTCGCTTCAGTCGTGTCCAATTCTGTGTGACCCCATAGACAGCAGCCCACCAGGCACCACCATCCCTGGGATTCTCCAGGCAAGAACATTGGAGTGGGTTGCCATTTCCTTCTCCAGTGCATGAAAGTGAAAAGGGAAAGTGAAATTGCTCAGTCGTGTCCGACTCTTAGTGACCCGATGGACTACAGCCTACCAGGCTCCTCCATCCATGGGATTTTCCAGCAAGAGTACTGGAGTGGGTTGCCATTGCCTTCTCTGGAAAAGGAGACTAGACCTTAGCAAAATTTGGTCAACCTGGCCTCTGCATAAGGGAGGGTGTCAGAAGTACAGAAGAGAAAAAGGGAGAAATGATTGTCTGAATATAGTTGACTATTACCAATCCTGTGGAATCCATGCAGATTTGTTCTCTATAGTTCTATTTGGCACATGAAAAGACTGTTTTAATATATAAAAATGTTTGTAGATACATTGAAAAATCAAAGATTATCTGTATATCCCAGATAATGACTCCTAAGTCCATAATTAGGGAGGTAATTAAAGACCAATATTTCCTTCATGTAAAACAGAGGTGGAAAGAGCATAGTGTAAATATTGTGTATAAAGCAACAGAAGTTTAACAGTTTTAAAAAGCAATTTAAAATAAAATATTGCTTAGCTTGATTTACATTATATATGTAATGTTGCTATAAATTTGGCCGTTCTCATATTACAAATGTAATTCTACCACGGTTCACTGAAAGATTTTCCTACTTCTAAACCTGAACATCTTCTTAAAAATAAATGAACATTTTGGTTACTTTTGTTTTATTAACAAAATTAACATTTTGTATCTTTTGCTTTAAAAGCACTGTAATATCTTTCATTACTCTTCAAACACTATAGATAGCTACATTTATTTTTACTATATTTCATTTAATCATTAATATAAGCTTCAGCAACCAAGAAACTTAGTTCAGATAATTGGCAATTTACTGAAGCATTGTAGATGGGATAACAGAAGTAAAACTCTCCTTTGGTCATTCTTTTATAATCAAAATACCAGTGCTCATAGTCTGAGACTTGCCATTTCAAAGAACATCATAGACAATTAGAGTAAAACTACCCAAGTGCTGTGTTTTTTCACAATCTCTCTTGGAACAAATTTTGATGACACATATGGCACAGTGGTTAAGAACATGGGTCTGAGGGTCACTTAGAACTGGAGCTAAATTCCTTATCCTGGTTATTTCCTAACTGGCCTTGTGCATGCATTATCCTCTTTTACCCTTAGTTTCTTTTTCCCTAATATAGAGATGATAATAGTACTTACCTTACAGGAATATGCTGAAACAGATAATGTTACTAATGTATTAATATTGAGAATAGAACAAAGTAAGCTTTCAAAAATGTTATATTATTTGATGAATACTCTTTTATTTATTTTTTTTTCATTCTTTTTTATTAATTTTTTATTTCTTAAACTTTTTTTTTGTATTGGTGTATAACCCATTAACAATGTCATGATAGTTTGAAGTGAACAGCAAAGGGACTCAGTCATGCGTATACATATATCCGTTCTCCCCCAAGCTTCCCTCCCATCCTGGCTGCCACATAATACTGAGCGGAGTTCCATATGTTATACAGTAGGCCCTTGTTGGTTATCTGTTTTAAATATAGCAGTGTGTACAGGCAACCATACGTTTATTCTCTACGTCTGTGAATTTTTCTGTTTGTAAGTTCATTTGTATCATTTCTTTTTAGATTTTCCACATGTAAGAGATGTCATACGATGACAAATATTCTTTTAGTCAGGAGCTCTAAATTGTGTAATTTTATTGTACTCTGGGGTCATAGAAAAAACAAAACTAGATTAATTAAATTATTCAGGAAAATGTTACCTAGTAAGTTGATTATTTACATTTTGTTTTCTGACCTTTATCACCCTACTGATATGTGTATATGTATGTGTGTGGAGGAGGGTACTTTTCTGGGAGGGAGTAAAGTCTTTCCTGGTGGCTGCTGCCAAAGCAGGAGACATGGGTTCAATCCTTGGGTTAGGAAGATCCACTGGAGAAGGAAATGACAAGTCACTTCAGTATTCTTGCCTGGGAAATTCCATGGAAAGAAGAGTCTGGCAGGGTACAGTCTGTGGGGTAGCAAAGAGTCACACATGACTTAGCAACCAGACAACAAACAAAAGCTGTTGACTATATTATCTTACCCACTGGTGAGTTTTTTATTCCTCAAGGGAAATAAAAAAATACAACTTCCTTAATTTGGCATTCAAGAGCCTATATTCTGAGCTTCATTTTACCCACAGTAGGAGGATTAGTGGGAAGATTTTATAGCCTTCATTGCTGCAGTCAGTCCCAAGGCAATAATAGATGTTTATAAACTCTTTACTGAACATTCTGGATCCAGCCTCACCCCTGACCTATAATTTTACTGATCTAGTTTTCCCATAGAACATTTTCCCATAGATTCGGAAGTAATTAACTTGCTACCAAGTGACTGGTTGGTCTCATTAAGAGATGGCACCCTAATCAGTACTCAGTATTGGTCTCTACTACTCACTTGGTTTAGGGGAAAGAAATGTAAGCAATTGAGTTCATGCATAACTTCATTTTTGTCACTGTGAATACTCTGTTCATGGGCCCCTTGAACAAGTACCACCATGGTTAGGGACTTAAGCTGGCTGACATATACTGGTTGAATCATTTTATCCAGTGTTTGTCTAACATCTCTTCACAGTGGGCACTTTCTAGTGGACATTGATATAAGATATAAAGATCTTATATTGATTATAAGATATATTGATGTAAGATATAAAGATATATTTACTGATATATTGATTATAAGATATATTGATATAAGATATCTTATATCTTTAAAGATAAAGATATAAGATATAAAGACATCTTATATCTTTAAAGATATAAGATACAAAGATACTTAGTGCCCTCTCCTATAGGTCCCCATCTTTAAATCTTTTATCCCCTTCCTCTGCACTCTGCCGATGTGATTCTGGCATGTTGAACTTGTAGGCCATCTTTGTCTCTAAGCTTCAAGGAGATGTTACAGGTCCTTGTGAAAATACTGAATTCTGAATCACAGGAGACTGTCCTGCTATTTGTAAGTCTATTTGTAAGTCTCTGTCTTATATTCTGCACTGCACTCAGTGGGTCATTTTAGGAATATTCTCATAAATACCCTGCCATTACATAGTATAAGGGTTCTTCAGATTTTCCGTGAATAATCCATACCAGGGACAGACTTTCCCTGTTAATGCCAGGACAAGACTTGATCTCAGTTATTGAACATAGAATTGCTGATACAGGGGAGTGGAGCAAGTACAGAACTTGAGGGGGGCAAATATTCTTCTGGCATGGACCTCATATGAAACCTTTGAATACGTCCAGACAAGGGGAGTGATGTTTTCCTCTGCCAATGATGAGGGAGGTATAGAGGTTGAAAGTTCTCAAGCACACTTACCTACTAAATGGCTCATCTGAGTCCTTGACTCAGACTCCTTGATGACTCATTCTTCCTCAGACTCCTTGATGTCTCATTCTTCCCTATCATAGCACTGAATTTGGCATATAAGATTTTTGAGGGCTGTGAACTGATATTTGTTTGTAGTTACATCTCTCTTATGATCAAATGGTGAGCCTAACAGTTAGCACATCTTGCACTTCAGCTGCAGAAGAGGATCTCAAACACTGCCATGAAGGCTTTATGCTCTAACAGCTCCGAGCCGATAGTTGGTTGACCTAAGGCTGTCATTCTCTTTCTTCAAGGCATTTACTTAAGTTATAGAAAGTTAATCTGCTCCACAATTCTTATATTTATCCTCATATATTTAAAGTTCTAAAGCATTGGCTCTTAAACTTTACACCATGTTAAAATCACTTGTAGAGCTTTTTAAAACACAGGGTTTGAAACCCCCAATCCCCGAGTTTCTGATTCAGTAAGTCTGGGAAATGGCATAAAAACCATCATTTTTACCATTTTCCCTTTTTACCATTTTTCCAGGGGCTTCCCAGGTGGCACTCATAGTAAAGAATTCACCTGCCAATGCAGGAAACATAGAGATGGAGGTTTGAACCCTGGTTTGGGAAGATCCCCTAGAGGAGGAAATGGCAACCCACTCCAGTACTCTTGCCTGGAGAATCCCAGGACAGAGGAGCCTGGCAGGCTGCAGTCCAAGGGGTTGCACAAAGTTAGACACAGTTAAAGGGACTTAGCATGCATGCACACACCAATTTTCCACATGATGTTAATGCTGATGGTCCAGAGACAACATTTTGGGAATCAGTGTGCTAAAACTATTGAAAGCCAGCACTTTCTCTTCCATTTCACATCTCAGTCTGTCATTGATGTGAATCTGTGTAATTAGATGTTACATCATGCCTCAATTAAGACATACCAGTTTTAGTTTGTATCACCCAAATGCAGACTCTGCACAATGATTCGGGTGCAAGTAGTTTATTTGGGAGATATGTAGGTCTGGGTACATTTAGGAGATAGGACTCAAACAGAAATTTAAGCATGGAAAGCATCATACAAAGAAGTATAAACTGTAAAATGAGATTGGAGTAACAGAGATTAGCTAAAACTAAGGAATAAAGAGAATGCTATAAAATGTGGAAAAGGTAGATATAAGCAGCAGACACTAACTATCCCAATGCTTACATGGAGCAACAAAGAAAGGTCCTCTAGCAGAGTGCTTCCACTTCTCCACCACACACACATACAAACACAGACACATCCTCAGGTCTAAGATCCAGACCTCGCTGACCAAGGTGCACCTCTGGCTAAGTGAGTTCAACTGAGGCAGTGAAGATGCCCAAGGGGTTCTGAGAGAAGCCACCTACAGGGAGATACTGTGCCAATGCCATTTCACTTCAAAACTGCTTTAGGTACTGCCATGAAAAACCTTTCATGGCAGGCACTGTGCTGGAGGGACTCTGCTGCCAAACCACCTGGGGAGTATGCCAGGAGAAGTTGTTCACGGAGTTCCGACTGCCAGGTGCCCTGGAGCATCGTATTTTGTCATACATAACTTACCTAAAGAAGCACACTGAAACCAGGAGGAGACACCCCCTTCCTCTCCAGGGTGTTTCTCCATCACCCTCTACTGAAACAGCTTAACACTGGATCAACTGGCAGAAGACAAATTCTACAGGGCTCATCTCCATTACCCAAATCAGGAAATAAAGCCTAGATTTGGAGCAAATAACTTGATAACTGGCATAGAAAGCAAAATGTGAGAGTGATGAAGTTAGACAGCAAAAGGAGAAGAGACATAGAACTTCTTTATTCATGAGAAGGGGACTCTTCTAGGAAGCTGGAGACTCTATCCACTGAAGATCATCTGATAGAATTTCTGGAAGAGAATTCAAAGCTACTCCATAAAAGGAGAAGAAGCCTAGGTTCTCACCCATAAATTCCCTTCTTCATTAGTTGGGGATCACTCTTATGGTTGTTCCCTGGCTTGTACTTCTGGTCTACCTATGTGAACCAAGGTTAGGCCTCACTTGAAGTCAGGAGAGAATCAGGAAGTGGTAGGTTTACATGGAAACTTTGTGATATCACTCCTTGGCTAGGCCACTGGATGTAGGTGGCATGAACAGCAATGACTGTGCCATCTTGAAATCCTAATAAACTAGGATTTAATTCATAAAAAACTAAAATAAAGTGGAAAACAAAAGAAGTATACACCCACAATTCATTATAAATAAAATTCTCTGGGCATTTCAAATGGTTTGTATAAATTCTACTATTTTTGTCCAAGTTCTGAGACTTTCTAATACTGATAATGGTTGTTAACAGTTACTGAATACTTACCATGTTCCAGGCCCTGTTCCAGCTGATTTGGTTACTTCATATCTTGTTTATGGTAAAAAGAAAAAGTTAGATACTATTATTATTACTGTCACAGCTAAGGAAATTTTGGTTTAGAATGTTTAAGATTTAGGAATTGCTTCACAACCCAGATAATCACAATGGTGTGATCACTGACCTAGAGCCAGACATCCTGGAATGTGAAGTCAAGTGGGGCTTAGAAAGCATCACTATGAACAAAGCTAGTGGAGGTGATGGAATTCCAGTTGAACTATTCCAAATCCAGAAAGATGATGCTGTGAAAGTGCTGCACTCAATGCGCCAGCAAATTTGGAAAACTCAGCAGTGGCCACAGGACTGGAAAAGGTCAGTTTTCATTCCAATCCCAAAGAAAGGCAATGCCAAAGAATGCTCAAACTACTGCACAATTGCACTTATCTCACACGCTAGTAAAGTAATGTTCAAAATTCTCCAAGCCAGGCTTCAGCAATATGTGAGCCATGAACTTCCTGATGTTCAAGCTGGTTTTAGAAAAGGCAGAGGAACCAGAGATCAAATTGCCAACATCTGCTGGATCATAGAAAAAGCAAGAGAGTTCCAGAAAAGCATCTATTTCTGCTTTATTGACTATGCCAAAGCCTTTGACTGTGTGGATCACAATAAACTGTGGAAAATTCTTAAAGAGATGGGAATACCAGACCACCTGATCTGCCTCTTGAGAAATTTGTATGCAGGTCAGGAAGCAACAGTTAGAACTAGATGTGGAACAACAGACTGGTTCCAAATAGGAAAAGGAGTTCGTCAAGGCTGTATACTGTCACCCTGCTTATTTAACTTATATGCAGAGTACATCATGAGAAACGCTGGACTGGAAGAAACACAAGCTGGAATCAAGATTGCCCAGAGAAATATCAATAACCTCAGATATGCAGATGACACCACCCTTATGGCAGAAAGTGAAGAGGAACTCAAAAGCCTCTTGATGAAAGTGAAAGTGGAGAGTGAAAAATTTGGCT
>NW_011495027.1:564880-569654 GCF_000754665.1 Bison bison bison | reverse complement strand
ACCAGTCCATTCTGAAGGAGATCAGTCCTGGGTTTCTTTGGAAGGAATGATGCTAAAGCTGAAACTCCGGTACTTTGGCCACCTTATGCGAAGAGTTGACTCATTGGAAAAGACTGATGCTGGGAGGGATTGGGGGCAGGAGGAGAAGGAGACGACAGAGGATGAGATGGCTGGATGGCATCACTGACTCGATGGACGTGAGTCTGAGTGACCTCCGGGAGTTGGTGATGGACAGGGAGGCCTGGCGTGCTGCGATTCATGGGGTCGCAAAGAGTTGGACACGACTGAGTGACTGATCTGATCTGATCTGATGTAAGTCTCCAAATACAGAAATTGTTGAAGCTTTCTTTCCTCTGGCCCTTAGATTCCTAATCCCACATTGCTAACCCCTGGGCTATGATGCATTTGTGTTTGCTTTGAACAGAGTACTTGATCAGATAATGTTAATCAATAATGATGGCCCTCAAAATGAGAACTCTTGGGCCTCTCAGATGGCTCACAGGTGAAGAATATGCCTGCTATTGCAGGAGACCTGAGTTTGATCCCTGATCCAGGAATATCCCACATGCAGCAGAGTAAACCTGTGAGACTCAACTATTGAGCCAATGCTCTAGAGTCTGGGAGCCACAACTACTGAGCCCACGTGCTGCAACTAATGAATCTGATGCACCCTAGAGCCCTTGCTCTGCAGCAAGAGAAGCCTTTGCAATGAGAAGCCTATGTACTGTAACTAGAGAGTAGGCCCTGCTTGCCACAACTAGAGAAAATCCTGCACAGCAATGAAACACAGCACAGCCAAAAATAAAGTAAATATTTTTTTTTAATTAAAAAAATAGAAATCCAGAATTCAGTTGTCTAAGACATATCAAGCAACATTTTCAGGTACGATTAACATTAAAAGTTGCCAGATTTGTCTCCTTGCTTCTATATCTTCAGATTCAATCCATTCTGCACACCATCAACTTCTCGATAGTTCTGATATTCTTTTTTTATATAGTCTCTCTGATACAAATCAATATATTCTGACTAAATCCTGTTAATTTATTCTAGTTCAAAATATTTTTTTCATCACCTAATCCCTCTAGAACTCTTATTTCTAGCTAGTTACATACTTCTTTATATTATTGTTATTTATGTCAATATATCAGTGTTAATGTTATATTTTATGTTATGTCTATTTTCATGCACAAAATAATAAACTCAGTGAAGTCAGGGATTATATATTATGAATCACTCAGATTTGCTCCTATGCCTACTGTTGTTGAGTCCATATTAATTCAGTGAGAACTGCTTGAATAGGCGTTGCTAAAAGTAGGAATAGCAACAACAAGGCGCCAGTTTTTTTTTTTTCTTTTCTTTTTTTGTCTTAAAGAGAATTAATGAGAAAATCCCATTATCCAAATTCAGAGTGTACCATTTAATCAAGGTTCTACTGTACTATTCTCTTTCTCTTTTCTGAGTAATTAAAGCCTTCCAAGCAGATTAAATATGCAAAGATAGAGCTTTCCTTAATTTTATTTTCTATCTTAAATTCAACCAGTATTAAGAAGAGATGTTCTGATCCCCCAGTTTGAATTAATTGCTTCTACCTCCAAATAGCTCTTGTAGCCTTTAGTTTATACCAGCTCAGTGAACACCACAGAACATACATTACCTTTCATTAGTCATGCATGTACTTACTCTTGTTTCTCACTAGGCTATGAGATCTTGGAGTTCAGGAACCCTGTGATTTTAATTTTGAATCTACAAGCATATCTAGCAGAAGGAATTTGTACATAGAGACACTCAACTAAAGAATGGGTCCAGTTTTAAGTTACTGATATCTGGAAGTATATCAAATACTCACATAAGAGTATCTGACGCATTGATCATCGACACTTTGAATGCACTTGCGGCCCCGGGTTCCTCCTAGGGCTACGCCTGAACGTCACCTCATTTAACTCTTAGTGGTGGATCACTTGGCTTGTGCGTCAATGAAGAATGCAGCTAGCTTCGAGAATTAATGTGAATTGCTAGAGTATCTATGTATGGCAAGCAAAATTTGATATTTTCACATACTCTCATATTCTCAACTTCTCAACAATATTAAATGTAGGTGTAAATAGGGAAGCACTCTTTCAGAGGTGAAGGTTGGAATAACATTTTTAAAACTCCAACTATATATTGTATCTTCCATTGTATGTTTTATACAATCATTCTATTTTTTACTAATTGTCCAGGGCATCAAATGTACATAACTATGCTGTAATTGACTGTTATATTCCTATTAGTAAAATGAGGCTCAAGGAGGTTAAGAGGAATTTATTTATTTATTTAGACAGTGCTGCCAGAGCTGAAACTCAAGTGTTTTTGTCTTTGTTTCCAGGACGCACACTGCTGTGTCTAAAACACAAAGAAATAAAAGGCAAGATTCTTGACCTCAGAAAATTTACAATCATATTTATGAACTGATTCTGAAGGCCAGTAGAATTGGGAAGAAGCAGCTTAGATGATTTTTTGCGGGTCACCATCAGAATCCTGTAGAAAGGCTCTTTCGAAGAGACTTGAAATGACCAGCATTGAGCTGTGGACCAAATGCACAGTTAGAAAAATGAGTGGATAAATTGCCTCCCAACTCTCCAGACTCAAATAAGAAGCCAAAGGAATAAGGCTCACAGAAAACAAAACAAAACAATAAACAAACCAAAATAACAAAGACTGAGAATGCACTTATTTCCTTTGTATGAAGTCAGGCTCTTCTCTACCAAGTCAACAGAGGTTTGACTTTGCAGCTCTTAGCAGGAAAGCGAGCACTGTGAGGGCTTCAGAGAGCACTGAGCTGTGGAAGAACTTGTGAGCACACAGAAAACAGCCTTAATCAAGAAAAACAAGAAGAAAAGCAGGGAGAGAAGCGGAGAGGCAGAAAAGGAGGGAAACAGGCAGGCCTGAAGGAAGAAGGAAAGGAGAAAGCACAAAGAAGAAAATGAGAGTTAAGAGTGTAAGAAATTTCAGTAACAAAAAAACAAGAATAGTGTTGGAGAAAAGGGGAACAATGTCATGCTCCACCGTTACAATCCGGAGAGGCAGAGAGGGCAATTCTACTGCATGCTTTATTAAACTGTCTTCTCCATTTCTCCCCAGGCTGGACTGCACAGAGGAAATTCATTAGCTCCATTTAAATGCACACCCCAGAGCCTACCTTCAGCTTCCAGCAGAGCACAACACATTTCACATTGGATAAACCACTATGACTCTAGAGAATAAATTTTTTTTTAAACTTGAATCAACCTTCATGGAATACTTTATATTGTTATGATTTTTTTTCCCCTTATAAGTGAAGAACTACTCTATAGACAAAGACTGGGAAAAGTCATTATAAAAAACAATTCATAGTAGAGAATTTTGTTGTAATGAAATTAACAAGACACTAATGCTCTAGGTCATTGGCCTGGGCTTAGAAGTAATTTTATTATTGCAAAGATTTTTTCAATATTGTTTCTTGTTAAAACAGAATTTAACTCTGCAAATAAACTTTCATCCATTTACAACTCACAAGTGAAGACCAGTAACCCATGCTTGAAACTTTAGAATCATTTTTAACTCCTCATGTGTGACCCCCCACCACATCCAATAAATGTCCAAGTCTTTTCTCTACTGTGTTTTCTGTTGTACCTCTTGGATATTCCAACATATCCTTTCAGAGTATTGTACCTGAGCTGTCTCTAAAATGTTGACAAACCTTTGCCTCAGATCTTCTCTTACTGTAAGCTTCAGAGGTTAAATTCTCCATTCTCATGACTTTAATTACCATTTATACTATCCATTCAAAGTATCAGTTCCTGACTATCTCTTAAATTTTGATAGTCTTTTGCCTCAGATGTTTTCTCTTTGCAAAATTCAGAGGATTAAATTCTCCATTTTGATGACTTTAATTACCATTTATACCTTGGTAACTTCTACAATTATATTTCTAGTCCACACCACTCTCATCAGATTTATTTGCATATTATCAACTATCTTCTAGTTATTGTATATGGATGTAACACAAAACAAAGCCCAAAGCTGAATTTTTTATACAAACCCAATGGCACACTTTCAGCTCCTCCTGTAATCCTTGACTCAGAGACTATGACCTCACATTCATTTAATGGGCCAGACCAGATGCTCTTTCCTCTATCATCCATCATTCAAATTGCCACCATCAGAAATACTTTATTAAAATGGGAAAGTGATGCTTCCCCAACCCTGGGACCCAAGTACCACCAGATAGCAACAGTAATCACTGACTTGTTGAAGTGACCTCCTTCTAATCTCAGCCTCAAAGATGGAGGGTATAGACTAGGGAGGGATTCTTGTATGGAAAACAGGAATAATTGATTCCTAAGATTTTGTGAGAAAGCTGGAGAATTTTCAGAGAATCCTGTAGAAATACTTTGAGAAAAGCAATATCTAGCAAGTAAATCTATAGGGACTCACACTACTTTTTATAAGTTATTTCAATGAAATGGGACATCATTCTGGAGTCCTACCTTCAGCTTCCAGCAGAGCACAACACATTTCACATTGGATAAACCACTATGACTCTAGAGAATAAATTTTTTTTAACTTAAATCAACCTTCATGGAATACTTTATATTGTTATGATTTTTTGTCCAAAAACTGGACAAAATGATGATGTTATTACAATTAATTATTACAATTAATAGTGAGAAGGAACTAAAAAGCCTCTTGATGAAAGTGACAGAGGAGAGTGAAAAAGTTGGCTTAAAGCTCAACATTCAGAAAACGAAGATCA
>NW_011495027.1:542269-564290 GCF_000754665.1 Bison bison bison | reverse complement strand
TTGTTGTTGGAAGAGGGTGTTTGCTATGACCAGTGCATTCTCTTGGCAAAACTCTATTAGCCTTTGCCCTGTATCATTCTGTAGTCCAAGGCCAAATTTGCCTGTTACTCCAGGTGTTTCCTGACTTCCTACTTTTGCATTCCAGCCCCTTATAATGAAAGGACATCTTTTTTGGGTGTTAGTTCTAGAAAGTCTTGTAGGTCTTCATAGAACCGTTCAACTTCAGCTTCTTCAGCATTACTGGTTGGGGCATAGACTTGGGTTATCATGATATTGAATGGTTTGCCTTGGAAATGAACAGAGATCATTCTGTATTTGAGATTGCATCCAAGTACTGCATTTTGGACTATATTATTTATTATTTTAGAGAAGTCTAAATACAAACTAAGTAATTGCAATTGTTGAATTTTTATCACAGTGATATATGGGTGATGGGTAAAAAGAAGCAAATTTGATAAATTAGGATGTTTGTCAATGTAGATTTGCTTTTAGAAATGGGCAAATGTACTGCCTAGAGAGTTGTCCAGTAACATTTTGAGAGTAAAGAAGGACTGAATCTATGCAATTCAGAACTCCTTGGAAGTCAGCAGGAATGAGGAGAAACTGTGGCATGTACTTAGCTTTCATGAGCAGGTCAAATATTTAGAAATCATATACAGCCCTGGGAAATGGGGCACTCAGGATCCAGTCAGTAAGCTGGCTTCCTAATTAGTAGACTGACATATAGAACATTCTTTACCATCATGTATCCTCCTAATATCACCAGAATCTTATATAGCAGCCCAAAATAACCAGATGCATTGAAAGGCACTTGAAGAGAAGAAAGCTGCTTTCACCAGGTATTCAGAGCAGATGCTATCCATTATTGCCCCTACATCAAGAAAGATCTTAACACTTAAAAAAAATCAACATTTTTTGTTTTGACACTATACACCCTACTAGGTTGAAAAATCTTTAAGATCAAGCTACACTGGCTCTACCTGAGAGTAGGCAGCTTATACAGGGTGAACCGCAAGAATACCATTAAGACCAGCATATCCTATTTCAGTAAACGTGGTTCAAATGGAATAGAATTTCTTTAAAGCAGACAGAATTTGCAAGTTGTGTGAACTTTTATGTTAGTGGCCCTGTATGTGTGTTTCTTTTCTTCTGGTAAAGTAAATGAGTCATTTGCCTGAATCCTATCCAACCAGTCCAAATCACTGCTGATGTTAGCGTTACAGGCCTCTAGTATGAATGACTTATTTGTAGCCTGTTACCTGTCAGAAAGGGAATTTTCATTGGTTCTCCACAAGGGACCATAGGAATTCAATGTCCCTGATGGTTTTTGAAACAAGAATTCACCTTACAGTCAAAATTTATAAAATAATGAAGACATTTTATTACCTATGTACTTTCTTTTTCTGTTGTTGCTATAATTTCTGGCTCCATAAAGGTTTTCCAGTCATTACTTTCAGGTCTTTGCCACCTTCTTTATTTTAAGGACTTCTCTCTATCTAACAGACTTACAAAGTCTACTAGATATAGGAAAGTATTCTGTGTGAAGGTTTTTTTTTTTCTTTTTCCATTACACAATCAATTATCAAACATTGTGAAATACCTAATATGCTTTTTACTTTTACATCTTTAGATTTTTCAGACTAGAAAATCATTTCTACAATTTTGGCCCTGGAGACCCAGAGAGCTGGCAGTGTTGCAGATGACAGCATTTCTTGGCTGTGACATCCACCCCTGACTGCCTGTATTTCTCCTCCCTGAGCTTAATGGGAACCTTGAAGCCACAGTCAAAACACAATAAATGCTGGTCTTAGCCCTCCCTTCTGCCCCGTTGATACTTTCCTGAATATGATATGTTTGTTTCTATTTCTTCTTTTATCCTTTTTCTTTTTTACTTTTGTGATTACCTTGAGAATTATTTCTCCTAGTTCTAAGAGAGCAGCTGCTGCTATAAAAGTCCACTGAATTTTATCCCTGTGACAAGGAATCTTATGCTGTCATAAAGATACCTTCAGTATCCCTCTGCCTCCTTAGGCACAGGAGAAGGGAGTGCAGCAGGAAGCACATAGTTGCAAACAGCCTGAGTATTGCCAAATACTCGAGAACCCAGGTCTGGCTGGTGGTCAGCCCAGGCTCTTGCATCCAGCCGCAGAATGCTGGGAGACCTGGAGCGAATTTCAAGCTATTAAAGACTCTAGCTGATGCATTTTTTTTTTTGCAGTAAAATTAAAATATTGGTGTCTAGTTGATATTGATGTTACATTTTAAGGTTTATTTTCTTTCATAGAGCTTTTTGAAAGACTACCAATCACACAGCAATTCAGCAATTGGTAAGTGATTTTATTTCTACAGGTCACCTGAGAATTATGTGCATACATAAATTAACACAGAGCCAAAGTAAATCATCCATATATGATTTCCAAACCACCACTTCATTTTGTCAGAGTGGATTTGATGTAACATCATAGCATTTATTAAAATGCCAATAATTGTCTCCTGAATCCTATATTAAAATCTTTACCATCACTACTTGTGATTCGCCTGACTAGGAACCAGCAGGCTCAACAACATTGTCAAGTCCCTCGATAAAATATTCTACATGGCAGAAGATGCTGTGCACACCCAGATTAAGACCCAAACTCAGAATCAAGCTACCACCAGATAGCCTGGACTCAGTACTTCTGCTCTAACATCAGGGTCTGTCAGATTCACTAAGTCCAGTCTTTCTATGTGACCTGTTTCCACAACTAAGATTCATTCTTTTCTGAGTTCTGTTAAATGACCTAGCAATCTGGCTTCTTCTTACTCAGTTCTGTGGATTGTTTCTTTTAGCATCTGAAATCTCATATGCTTATGGAATCTACCATTGTGTAAGTCTTGATGAAACATGGGTCCCTGATAGGCCGCCAAGAGGGAAAAAAAAGATATTTGCTATGTCAAAAATAGAAGAAGCAGCTAATGGGAGTTTACATGTGATTTAAGTTTGCCCCATTGGATTCCTCCTGCCAGGACATTTGAAATACATGACCAAATAGGCAAGAATGATTCATAATTTGTTTAGGCAGCAGTAGTACAGCATCCTTAGCAGAGTTATGGTGGCAGCAACAGCCCAGCTTCCTTGTTCCCGTCCATTTTTTAAGCCTGGTGTTCTAGGCTTAGTTGATTTTAGTTGATTACAACCAAGAAACAAAAAAGCAAACCAAGAAACCAAATCAAACAAAACAAAGACTTTGCTTTTGCAACCCTGACCCTGAATAGCCATTAAGTCCAGCTTCCTTGCTCTCATCTGCATAGCCAACTAAATTTCTCAGTGCCATCCAGGCTAGAAGTCTCCCCATATGCCCAAACCACCAACTATCTCATTGTGGACTCCGTCAATGATTTATTTTATTCAGATTGGATGTAATTGTGATTAATTTCACCTATTCATTCTATGCCTGCTGCTGTAGATTCATCTTTCTGTGGAAGAATCTGCAACTGCATCAACTCTTCCACGACTAGACCTGTAAAAGAGACTGAGAATGTCAGAACCCAGCTTCTCTCTGTCTGATCCCATCTTAGGAATGACTCTTTGTGACCCTGTGGACTATACATGGAATTCTCCAGGCCAGAATACTGCAGTGGGTAGCCTTTCCCTTCTCCAGGGGATCTTCCCAACCCAGGAATTGAACCCATGTCTCCCACATTGCAGGCACATTCTTTACCAGTTGAGCCACAAGGAAAGCCCAAGAATATTGTAGTAGGTATTCTTACCTATTTAATCTCCAGGGGATATTCCTGACCCAGGAATCAAACCGGGATCTCCTGAATTGCAGGCAGATTCTTTACCAACTGAGCTCTCAGGGAAGCCTCCCATCTTAGGAAAGAGAACACATTACCTTCAGACAATTGATAGTGTATAAGTGTGATGATAAATGTGGGAGGATAGGCCTTTTAGAGACCTAAAAGAATCTAGCTACTTTGAGGCTAGAGGGAAGTTGCTTCAAAATTATAGGCATTGACTTTTGAAATCCTTGAGGAATCACTGATCTTTATTTTGGGTTTTCTCAAAGGTAAGGTATAAAAATTTATAAAAATTGACAGAACTCTTCCCATAGGAAAGCTTCCTAATGTTCTCTTGAAATTCTTTTAATCACTGCATCTGCTCATACTCATTCTGTCCCTGTCCATTGGTCACACTTGTATACCTACTTCCCCTTCAATCTACTCCCCAAGCCACAAACTCCTCTGTAGGCATGAGGCAAGAAGAACCCCTCAAGAAACCTCTCTACTCACTTTCTTCACACCTCTTTTCCCATAATTAATGGCCCCTGAGTGGTACAGCCCTTTTCCCACTGAATATATTTACTTGATTGTTTTTGCTAGGAGTAATTCTTTAGAAATTCTGGGTCATTCTTAGAACAAATATTTATTGGTGGCCTATTATATGCTTGTGACCCTTACACATTGAACTTACTTAGAAGTTGTAAGAAAGAATTCTTTTAGTGTACTGCTTTGTTTTGGTAGATTTAATTTTTTAAAGAAAGCTTTTACTTATTGACTGAAATTATACATGCTTTTTATTCTATCCTAGTTTTCATCATCATTGAATTAGGAATTTTGTAATAGAGTCCTTCCTTGATATCTGAGAGGTATTGGTTCCAGGACCACCCTTCCCTCACTTCCAGCAAATATCAAAATCCACAGATGCTAAAGTCTTTTAGTTGGACCTTCTTATCCAGGCATTTAACATTTTCAAATTCTACCAGTTCCTGATAGTACGCAATTGGAGGTTGTTGAGTCCAAGCATATATGCAGAACCCCAAGACATGGAGCCTGCACAGACTGTACAGGCATGCCTGGGAGATAATGTGCATTTGTTTTTGATTTTGGCAAGCAAAAGTACTTGGCCCTTGACTTCTTAGAAGAAAGAATTCCACAGAGATCAAGATTGTAAAGCAGGTATAGAGTTTATTAGAAGCACAGTATATGTGGGAAGACACATGAAGAAACGGTTTATTTAGGGCAGAAGCAAAAGATCAAAAGTTACACACTTGGAGAAGAGTGTTTGGACATCCTTGCAAGTGAGAAGTGTGCAATAGGGGCAGCTTAGGTTGTTAACATGGGCTTAGTCTCAGGGTTTAGATGTGAGTGATTCCCCTTTCCTTCCCCTGTGAGTGTGTCATCTGCAATTCTTTATTTGGACTTCCACTAGGCCTGAACACCTAAGAGAAACCCACCAGGAAGGTGGGTCAAAACCGCAATGATAATGATATTACAATGATATTACATCGCAGCCAAGGTTACTAGAAGATGACTTGAAAGCCCCATCTGTGCATGTGTCAGACTGGGAAATCTTGACAGAAAACACAAAGACGCTGCAGTGGACTGCTTTGTCTTTCAACCCATCATCAGCTACTTGTATATTTTTATTTGCATATGTTCCACGCCTTTTAAGGTTAGAGTTTCTTGCTCTAAAAAAGTTTCTGTTTTAGAAGCCATTCCTCCATGCATTATGGCCTCATTAAGTGAAAAACAAGAAGGTGGTTTTGGCTTCTACTTAATGCCTATACATGAGAAGGCTGTCCTTGCCCTTGTGCTGTCTTTCCTGCCTCAGTTTCAGACCACAGCAATAAAGTGAATATTGCAGTGAAGTAAATTACACAATTTTGGGGATTTCTCAGTATATTGAAGTTATGTCTGCACTGTAGTGTAGTCTATTAGTGGGTAATAGGATTATGTCTAAAAAAATACATACCTTTAATACTTTAAACATACTTACCTTAATTAATAAAAAAATAATTTCTTTTGTGAGAAAAATACTAACCATCACCTGATCATTTAATAAGTCCTGATCTTTTTCAATAGGAACATCAAAGATCACTGATCACCATAACAAATACAATAATAACAATGAAAACTTTGAAATTTGAGAGAGTTACCACAAAGTAACACAAAAACATGAAGTGACAAAATGCTGTTGAAAATAGACTTGTTCAGTTCAGGGCTATCAGAAACCTTCAATGTGTCAAAAACACTGTATCTGTGAAGTGCAGTAAAGCTGAACACAATAAAATGAAGTATGCCTATACAGGATTTCAACAACATCTAGAAATAAAGCAATAGTTTTCTGTATTGGGGGTTGGCTTAATTCTCCCCTTCTGTACCCTAATTTGAAATTTGTATAGTTTACACAATCAGTTATAATATAATAGGTTATACTTGAGGACTGAGAAGCAGGAGAGTATAGTAAGCTCATTGTTAATAAGATAATTTTAAATGATTGAGGGACTGAGGAATTCCTGGCCCTGGGAAATATAGAAAACTTGTTGAAAGAAGAAAGGAATAAACAGGGACTTTGACACAGCATTTCAGTGACTCTGAGAAAGAATAATAACAACAAATACTTTTGCCAGCAAAATAGCCACATAGTTTCATGATTTATTAATCTGTGTGTGTAAAACACATAAGAGGATCTATCATCTCCCTGTTACTTTCTAGCACTAGTTCCTGTTGTATAGGCACCCTTGGGAACCATCTGTTGGTAGTTCTCAGTTAAGAGAACCTATGATAGGGTCAACCCACTAACATAGGGGGAACTAATTCTGTGGGGCCTCAGGAGCACTTAGCAGAAGAAGAAGGAATTGGGATCTCCAAGTGTGTAGAAAAAGCCCAGAAGGAAGCAACTTTTTCCACCCCTAAAATACTAATTCCTGAAATTCCTTGAGGTTGCTAAGATTATGTCTAAATTCTCAGGATTGGCCTATGCAGGAATACAGAATTGTACAGAGTCTAAATAGAAAGGGGAAAAGAAGACAGATTTCAAGGACTTGGTGATAGATGGGGAAAAGATGAATTGGGAAGAGGCTTAAAGAAAATCTCATGAGAATCATTACAAGCTCATTACTCAATCTGTAATGAATTAAGGTCAAAATGGCATCACTGTTTGTAATCATCCCAGGGAATATGACTGAAAGATTATGTAGCAGAAACTGCTTAGGAAAGGAAAACGGATTCTAGAGGCTATGCATGGAGCAAAGGGATGATAAAGTGGTGAGGAAATTAGTTAACTTACCAAGTAAGTCAAAAAACCACCAAGAATCCACTGGAATGGTGTGAACAGTGTGTATTAGGAAATATGCCCTGCTGAAAAATCTCTAAAAATGGGTAATATTCTAGCAAATAGGTTTTGAATAACCAAGTGTAATACCTGAAGAAATTATTAATCTCACTATACAAAAACCTTTTCAAAGAATGATATCCAGCTTATGGAGCCCCAAGACTATTCTTACACTGGAGACAGAATTATACAGTTAAAAGAATGGATCTGCTCTCATTAGCAGGAGTCTTAAACTTTAAACATAAACTAAGTCTTAAACTATATACATCTTAATACAGTCAGTTTCATTTTTTTTAATGTCCAATTAAATTTTTTAAATGAAAATCATTTTATGTACTTACTTATGGATTTTTATTTGAAAATTTTCCCAAACAACAAGACATTTATAACAAGATTGTAACCCAAACTTAGTGTTGCCTGACTTTAGCAGCGCTTAACTTCTCTGGGGCTCTACTGTCTTATCTATAAAATTTGGAAATACAGCATCTGCCTCATAGGGTTAAATGAGAAAATCCAAGTAATGTTCTAACTCTGTCTGATATGTAAATATGAGCTCAATAAAATGTTGGTTATTGCTATAAATTCATCAAGATTCTTATCATCCAAATTACTTGACCAGAAAGACAAAATGCAACCATGTAAACATGTGTTTCTTCTTTTTACTTCATCACAAGACCTGAGGAGTGTGGAATTGGTGAAGTGATGACCACAGGCAAATATACTTTGACAGAGAGTGTGATATAGAGTTGAATATGACAGTCAATGATTTATGATCACCATTACCAAATAATGATACTCGATTAGTTCAAGTCATAGAATTTGGGGCAAAAGAAAAAAAATAAAATAATGCAGGAAGAAGGGGAGGCAGAGAGGTAGGGAGTAAGGTAGAAAAAATAAAGGAGGAAGAAAGCAAGGAAGGAAAGAGGTAAGGAAGGGGTTATGTTGTTATATTTCAGGTTGCTAGAGGAATCCAGGAAAATGTAACTGATCATCCATATGTTGGAACCTGAAGAGAAGATTGGATTTATCTAATGTAATAGGATTGCTATTTACTGTCGTATGAATGTGTCCACCCAAAATTCATGTTGAAATCCTAATTGCCAAAGGTAATAATACTAGTCGGTGAGGCCTTTGGGAAGCAATTAGGTCACGAGGGAGGAATTCTCAGGCATAGGGTTCTCTTATAAGAGATTCCACCGAGCTCCCTAGGCCCCTCTGCCATTGGTGGTGGTGGTTTAGTCACTAAGTTGTGTCCAACTCTTGCAATCCCATGGACTGCAGCCCACCAGGCTTCTCTGTCCATGGGATTTTCCAGGCAAGAATACTGGAGTGGGTTGCCATTTTCCTTCTCCAGGGGATCTTCCTGATCCAGGGATCAAAACTGCATCTCCTGCATTAGCAGGCAGATTCCTTAGGATAGGATACAATAAAAAGTGTAGGACCTGGAAGAGGACCCTCACTTGATCCTGCTGGCACCCTGATGTCACACTACCAGTCTCCAGAACTGTAAGAAATACAATTCTGTTGTTTATAAACTATTCGGTCTATGGATTTCATTAGTGCAGTCTGAACAGGCTAAAATACCATTTATTTGAGAAACTGGAGATATACAGAGCTGATAATACCATTAGCCGCTCCTTTAAAATTTGCTTTGTTAACAATTAGAACAGGCTCTTCTGCTTTCCAAGTTTCCTCCCAGACTCCATGGCTGGCAACTAAGGAAGAAGAAGGGAGTACAGCTAAGGACACTTCAAAGTAGCTATTTTAGGAGACAGCTGCAGGGCCACAGAGTTTTATGGGCCCTCAACTCATAAAAAATCAAGAAAAAATAAAAGGAAAGATAAATGTGATATTCATGTTTTAAGGAAACAAAAACCTGAAGTCAAAAAAAAGTCAAGTTTGGGTGGTAATAGAATAGCAGACTAAAGGGAGAAAAATTTGTCTCATTGAGGGAAAGAGCATGAATAGATTATAACTGAAGACAGAGAATCATCCATCCAGCCACTATCACTTGAAATGCATTTTATGCTCTTAAAAAAAAAACAAAACTGGCTTGAGTTAAAGTGAGAATTTATAGTGATAATTTCTTCAGGTGGAGAAACAAAACAAAACCAAAATAAAACACAGAAATATGTCTGATCCTAACAGCTATATCAACAAGAGAGCAACATCTTCTTTCATATTTGCAAATAAAAAGCTGTGGTTTTTCTATGGACGTGATAGTTGGACCACAAAGAAAGCTGAGTGCCATAGAGTTGATGCTTTTGAACTGTGGTGTTGGAGAAGATTCTTGAGGGTCTCTTGGACTGCAAGGAAATCCATCCAGTCCATCTTAAAACTTCCAGATGTTCAAGCTGGTTTTAGAAAAGGCAGAGGAACCAGAGATCAAATTGCCAACATCTGATGGATCATCGAAAAAGCAAGAGAGTTCCAGAAAAACATCTATTTCTGCTTTATTGACTTTACCAAAGCCTTTAACTGTGTGGACCAAAATAAAATGTGGACAATTCTGAAAGAGATGGGAGTACCAGACCACCTGACCTGCCTCTTGAGAAACCTGTATGCAGGTCAGGAAGTACCAGTTAGAACTGGACATGGAACAACAGACTGGTTTCAAATAGGAAAAGGAGTACATCAAGGCTGTATATTGTCACCCTGCTTATTTAACTTATATGCAGAGTACATCATGAGAAACGCTGGGCTGGATGAAGCACAAGCTGGAATCAAGATTGCTGGGAGAAATATCAATAACCTCAGATATGCAGATGACACCACCCTTATGGCAGAAAGTGAAGAAGACCTAAAGAGCCTCTAGATGAAAGTGAAAGATGAGAGTGAAAAAGTTGGCTTAAAGCTCAACATTCAGAAAACTAAGATCATGGCATCTGGTCCCATCACTTCATGGCAGATAGATGAGGGAAACAGTGGAAACAGTGTCAGACTTTATTTTTCTGGGCTCCAAAATCACTGCAGATGGCAATTGCAGCAATGAAATTAAAAGACCCTTACTCCTGGAAGGAAAGTTATGACCAACCTAAACAGCATATTAGAAAGCAGAGACATTACTTTGCCAACAAAGGTCCGTCTAGTCAAGGCTATGGTTTTTCAATGGTCAAGTATGGATGTGAAAGTTGGACTATAAAGAAAGCTGAGCACTGAGAACTGATGCTTTTGAACTGTGGTGGTGGAGAAGTCTCTTGAGAGTCCCTTGGACTGCAAGGAAATCCAACCAGTCCATCCTAAAGGAGATCAGTCCTGGATGTTCATTGGAAGGACTGTTGTTGAGGCTGAAATGCCAATACTTTGGCTACCTGATGCGAAGAGCTGACTCATTGGAAAGACCCTGATGCTGGAAAGATTGAGGGCAGGAGGAAAAGGGGATGACAGAGGATGAGATGGCTGGATGGCATCATCGACTCCATGAACATGGGTTTGGTTGGACTCCGGAAGCTGGTGATGGACAGGGAGGCCTGATATGCTGCAGTTCATGGGATTGCAAAGAGTTGGACACAACTAAGCAACTGAACTGTTATAACCTGAAGAGAAGATTGGATTTATCTAATGTAATAGGATTCCTATTTACTGTCATGTGAATGTGTCCATACTAGTCAGTGAGGCCTACTGGAATTTTATTAAAACATCTACCCAGAAACCATGTATAATTTCCTAATGTTGCCCAGAAGTGGCTGCCAGACAGACCTCAGAAACGATATGAACTCTATGGCAAATTCCCACCAGCTATCTGTTTTAACATGGTAGTGTGTATATGTCAATTCCAATCTTCCAGTTTGTCCCACTCTCCCCTTCCTACCCTGTGTCCACACATCTGTTCTCTATATCTATGTCTCTGTTCTTGCCCTGGAAATAACTTCTTCTGTACCATTTTTCTAGATTCCACATGTGTGCTTTAATATATGATATTTGTTTTTCTCTTTCTCATTTTCTTCATTCTGTATGGTATGCTCTGTGATGACCTCAACGGGTGGGATGTGGGGAGAGGGAGGTCAAAGAGGGAGGGAATATATGTACACATAGAGCTGATTCACTTCATCATACAGCAGAAACTAACACAGTATTGTAAAACAATTATAATCTAATAAAAAATGCACAAAAAGATTCAAAAACATTTCAGCAGAATATTTAATTTTTCCATATAAATTATTCAAATTAAGATTGAATAAAGAAAAGAAAAAAGGAACCAGTGCGAGGCAGAATTTCTGTTCTGAGGGCTGAGCCAACTCCAGTAGTGTTTCGATGGACATACTCTAGAATACAGGGTTCAGCAGATGTTAAGTGAGCACTTAGTCTATGGTAGGCACTGTACAGGAAAAGGACAAAGACGGTCTCACCATGAATCTGTAAGTGTGGCAAATGGCACTAAGATAACCTAAAGTGGTTAATGAAGTCTGAGGGTCATTGTCTCAAATCCCACAACCCTATGGAATCAAGTCAGAGGATTCCCTGGTAACCAAGACAGTAAACAATCCGCCTGCAATTTAGGAGACCCAGGTTCGATCCCTGGGTCAGGAAGATTACCTGGAGAAGAGAATGGCAACCTATTCAAGTATGTTTCCTGGAGAATTGCATGGGCAGAGGAGAATGGTGGGGTTCAGACCATGGGGTTCACAAAAAATCAGACACAACTTAGCAACAAACACTTTCACTTTCATGGAATCAAAGGGAGTTATCAAGATGTGAACCACAACTTAATTTTGGCAAATGCAGGCATTCTCTTTATTCAAATTCAAGATTGTTCAGCTGTGAATTTTAGATAATCTAAGTAAGGAGAACCTATATTTTATCACATATAAGATATTCTTGATTCATCACTTAATGTTTGACTAAATCAGAGACAGAAAGAGAGAGAAGAGAGGAAGAGGCTTAGACTCTGGGATTCTAATAGCTGATTTCTACAGATACCATCTTAAATTCTCACTGCAAGGATAAATAAAAATTAAACTCTACACCCAGGACAAGACAATGAAAGAATCTTGCTTGTTTCAACATTGACTGTGGATAGAGGAAGAAGCAAAAATATCTCCAATGAAAATTTGAACTGCACTTTACCACTTTAGCATATGTGCAGTCTGAATTCACAGCATTAGTATGGTCCAAAAATCTCAGTAGAAGGTTTAATTTGAAATGGCCTTGGCTTGATAGTGTCCTCAGGTGATTGGCAAGAACAAACATAAAAATTTCCTGGAAGAAGGAGAAATAAGAGTGACTTCAATGTAGTACAGTGGAAGTGGTAAGATGCATCAAATGTGAGGAGCATCCAGATTTCAGACAGATGCAAATGTGAACAAGGTGCTTTGTAATCTGAAGAAATCAGGCAGCTCATATGAAATGCTGGTTGGTGAAGCATAATGGCTTTCACATATGCTCATTCTGTAAAAACCATGTCGATGATTTTGACTTTGCTGGCTCTGATGTGGAGAAATTTCTTTGTTCCTAGGTTCTCTTCTGATTTTGGTCATCCTGGAGCTTCAACCTAAGATATCTTCATTTGATTTCATCCTACTCTTTGCTTCTTATCTTTGGTTTTATAGTTTTTTTTTTCTACTTTTTTGTTAATTCATTCATTCAAGAATATGCATTCAGATAACTTAGAATTTCATCAGATTCTTGACTTTCTGGAGTTAAAAGACGTACCTAGGGATTTTCAGACTTAAGTAAATGCCAAGAATCCTATTAAGAATAAAGGTGTTCGTTCCTCTTTTAGGGACTCTGATTCAGAAAGTCAAAGATTGGACCTCACCGATGCATACTAAGCTCTGGGCTAGCCCACTGCTATGCACTCCCATCTCACCTCCAAAATCCCAGAGTTCACTTTGCTTTATTTCCACAAATCATTGCTACTCATCATCATGGGTCTGAAGAAACAATTAGAATTAAAACTTGTCCATGACAATTCATTAAGGCAGCTTTGATCCAAGCCAACAGAATCAAATTACTTTTTATAATTGGTTGGATTTGATCAACCTAATGGGCTCAGCCATGTAATTCTACTGCACTATTTGCTTTAACAGCACCTGAATTGCTTGGAAAATTGCCCCAATTGCCACTATGGAGGACACAACTCCATAACTCAGGGCCACGCTTTCTGGGATTCCTATTATGTGATGAGTTTTTCTATAGGTATTCATTGAGATAAATAAGCTGGAGCCCTCAAAAAATTCCTAAAACCCTTTTGAATGACCAGGAGAAACTTCTATTAGAAAATAAGGTATTTTGTACTAGTTTGCATTCCCACCAACAGTGTAAGAAGGTTCCCTTTTCTCCACACCCTCTCCAACATTTATTATTTGTAGACTTTTGGATCGCAGACTCTGTGGGAGAGGGAGAGGGTGGGAAGATTTGGGAGAATGGCATTGAAACATGTAAAATATCATGTATGAAACGAGATGCCAGTCCAGGTTCAATGCATGATACTGGATGCTTGGGGCTAGTGCACTGGGACGACCCAGAGGGATGGTATGGGGAGGGAGGAGGGAGGAGGGTTCAGGATGGGGAGCACATGTATACCTGTGATGGATTCATTTTGATATTTGGCAAAACTAATACAATTATGTAAAGTTTAAAAATAAAATAAAATTAAAAAAATAATTAAAAAAAAAAGAAAATAAGGTATTTTGTTAATAGCAAAAATTCTGATTCTACGTGGTGAATTGTATTCTTTTTCCCTGGAGACACATGACTAATTGTTAGTGTGTATAGAAAAATCAGAAGGTCCCATTTTATAATCATGTCAGACATCAGACACTTTTCTATTTTTCTCGTTACAAGCATATTTGCAAAGTATGCCATATTAAACACCCTGATCATTTTCCAGCTTGGTTATTGAAGTAGAAAGGGAAAGAGAATGAGAAAAATTTCAGAGATCTAGTCCTGACTCTGTCAGAAACAATCTCCATTGCTTGGGCTTCCATAACTACACTGTAAAATGATGAGTTTGACTTAACATGCTGTGTAAACTCTCAGGCTTAACTTGTGATAAATACAAAATGCAAGGTAGAGTTTTCATTAATAATAATGTCATTAGACTGAATGAACCAGCTGTTGTAATTTGGTTACTTTCAAGAATAGTTTTTAAAATATAATTGGGAACATATTACACTGTAAACCCTTCATTCATTCAGCCCTTCTGTAGGCATTCAGTTTCGGAAGGGCACAACAGTACAACTCTAGATTTGACATCACTCTACACCTTTCAATCAGGATTCTCATGTATCAGGCTATTAAGCAAAGACACATCATCCATTGTTTTTACTGTAGAATGTTTAACACACCATGCCTATGGCTGCCTTCTGAAAAATGAGCTAGAGAAAACTGATTGTCAGACTGTGTCACCCTACTCTGAAGGCAAACAAGGCTTTCTGAACCCACCACTTTTCTTCTTCTTCATCATATTATACAGACTGGAAAGGTGTGGGTAGGTCTTCAAGGTGCTTGATCTTGTGATGGCAGATCGATTGTTTCCAAAGAGCATGCTTAGTGACCTTATGTTCAGTGGCAGGAAGGAAATGGCATGTCAGCATTCCCCATCATGCCCAAAGTTTTACATTCTTCTCCCCCCACCCCCAAATTCAAATCATTTTCTTTTATGCCACTCCAGGCCTTAAAAAACAAATTTTGAAAACTGTCATGTGCTTTATTATTTAACTACCTGAGTGTTATTATTACTTCTCTTACTGTTGTTGTTAAGTAACAGATCCTCTCTCCAAATCAGTACAGAAACCCCAAATCTGGATGTTTTAGAAAGTGAACCCACAGGGGCACTGTTGACTTGGTGGAGGAAAACCATGTTTCACTGCTGTGTTTATTCAAGGATTTCCCTGATAATATTTATTTCCCAAGAAAGAGCATCCCATCTTGCGCTGGGAAATTGGAAGCCTGGCACTACAATCCCATAGGGATTGAAACGGCCATCCGTAAATCTGCACAGTATGTCTGATTCTGCCCCCATCAAGCAAGTGTAATAAGAGTTCTATAGACATGGCAGGAACTGAATCAAGACTGTGGAGTGAGAGAAAGCTGCTGTCAATGCTGTATATGTATTAAAGACAGTAGAGGGTGGGACATGCATTCTGCAACCATAAGGTTTCCCAATGAGATCAGTCTTTCATTGTAAAACCACTTGGGTTTATTTACCAATACCTTGCTATTTTATTTATTAAGTTTGTCACTAAACTGTGTTTTGCATACACTCATACTTGCTCATGCATGCCTTATGAATACAGAAATTAGCATCTCATTAACTTGATAATTAGGCCAATGATAAACAGCTGTTTGGTTGCTGTGTAGGGCAAGATTTCTACCCAAGTTACTTATCTGCCATACACAATAGCAGCACAATTATTTGTCACACAGTCAATTATAGACAGACAATAGGAAATAAACTTTTCTTTTATACAATTGCTTTCATTGTAATTAAGATCCAAATTCACGCTCTGCTTTTGGAAAAATGATAATACAGTGTTGTCTGACAATCTTGATAATGTACATTTTCAGCTTGGCTTTCATGTTTTGCATGCAGTTTAAACATCTCACAGTGTGCATTGTGTTACAAATGACAATTTCCAATTTTTCCCCTTTAACTCTCTTGTTTCCATTTCATGATGCAGAGAACATGGCATACTTTGAAATTCAGAATTTCTCAAGTTGGCCTGTTTTGCTCTAGTTTCTGTCTACTTCCCCCTCTGAGATTAACCCATACTTTGACCTTCTCTTGCTTATAATAGGTCTTGTGCTGAGAAAAATCATCTAAGAGCTCTTAGAAGCACAATGAAAGCTATGAGAACGTTTTCTCAATTGTTTAGGCATAGCTCAATCCACATTTTTTCCAAAAATAAGAAAAGAAAATAAAAAGGAATACAATGTATTTCCCTTTCAATCTATGTGGATTTCAAATTGGAGATATAATTAAAACAACAACAACAACAACAACAACAAAAAAAAAGAAACCTATCTTTCCAACTAATGAAAAAGAACTCAGTGCTGTGCTCACAGTGAATTCGTGGAAGATAATTTGAAACTTCAGTTAGTTTCCTGTAGAGAAAAATAACAACCACCAAACTAATGGGTAATCAATGGCCAATTGCTTCTGAAAAGAGGCGCCCCACAGAATTCCCTGGGAATTAATGTACTACATAGGAGGCACTGGGAAACGGCCTAAGACCATCCAAGTGAACCCACTTTTCTTAACAAATAAGTGAGGTCTAGGGGTGCTATTTTTGCTAATCAAGACCTGGAGATGAAATGCTGTCTTCATTTATTTTTCCCTGTGCTCTTCTCTGAACCACTATATTAAAAACAATCTTCCCCCATGATTTCTAGTGCCGAAGTGGGGTATAGTTTATGTGAAAGTAAATCTGGAAAGATTACCTTTCAAAACTGCCAGATGCTTCGCATTTTCTGGTAGAAATCTGGATTCCAGGTCTGTAATGATATTTCCTGCTGTGCTCAACACTCAATCAGAACGTATGCTTCTTGGAGGGCAATATAAGGATTCCAAGGCTAACTGGGCTGTTTGGCTTTTATATTTTTCCAGGCCAGCTGGGGGGTATAAATTTAAATTCTGGGCCCCCCAAGCTAAACTTCAGGAGGGGGTCTTTGTTAATTTTAGAACTCCTGAAGTCAAAGCCTGCTCCTTTCCTAAATTTTCCCATGCAATGCAGTTTATGATTATATTTATATCAATGAATAAAACATACCCTTTTAAAAAGGAAAATAAATTATTGCATTAATGATACAGGAATGCATGGGTACTCATTGCCCCTGGCTCTCCCATTTTAGATTCCAGTTCTTGCCTACACCCAGTTTGAATTACATTAATGTCCCCTTCTCTTTTTTCCAACATCCATCTTGTACATTCCGTAATATGGTGTGTTGGTTATCAGCACATACTCTGGAGTCTATGAGACCAAGGTTGAAATCTTAGCTCTTTGATTTTAAAGCTGTTTCACCTTGGGATGATTAACTTAATTTTCTGATCTGTGGTTTACTCATCTATAACACAGGGCCAATATAGCATCTATTTCCTAGGGTTATTCTGAAGAGTAAGTGAAATCACATATACAGAGCGTTTAGCACAGTGTTACACGTAGCACATATCAGGCCATGTTAGCTGTTTTCCAGGCCATGTACTGGGGGACAGCTTCCTGGAGAGGGAACATGGTAGGGGGGAGGCAGATTCTTGCTGCCTTGATTCAAATCCCAAGTCTGGTGTGAACTTACACAGTGATCAACATCTCTGTTTCCTTATTTCAGAAATGAGAAATAATAGCAGTGCTTTTCTCAGGAAGCTATTGTGAAGATTTAATAAGTTCATGATTGGTAAAGAGTAAGTTCTATAGGTTCCTCCCAACCATTTCAAGTTGAGTCAACTTTTCCTCTCACCTCACTGTCCAGTCACACCATTTCTCACACTGCTTCTACCACAACTGTGGGGAAACACCACACCAGGCTCTCCTGTGTTGGGCAGCATATGATGGTGAGGCCTGAGGCAGCAGTGTCTTGTGAGGCTAAGTGGTCATTTAAGACAAGCAGACTAGCCTGGTGATCATGTAGTCATGCACTTCAGGCTGACAGCACCTGCTTAGTTTTGAGATTCTTTCTTTTCTGATTCCACTTATTCATCCTTATTCTTCCTTGCTCTCTGGCCTCTGACCCTATGAAATGGTGGATATATAAGATAAGGATGGTTCCCTTACTGCTGAGGGGCTTCTTGTGGCACTTTTAGCCACAACACACTGGGACTCAGCAGACCTCCAATAAGTTCAAGTCCGGAGCACTGTGTGTGCTCCACAGTTTCCTTGCTTATAAATTGCACTCAATTAACCCTGGTATATATTTTGTTGTTCAGATGGCAAAGAATCCACTTGCAACGTAGGAGACCCAGGTTCCATCCCTAAGTAGGGAAGATCCCTTGGAGAAAGGAATGGCTATCCACTTCAGTTTTCTTGCCTGGAGAATTCCATGGACAGAGGAGCCTGGCAGGCTACAGTCCACGGGGTTGCAAAGAGTTGGACACAACTGAGCAACTAACACTAACACACACATGTATTTGTATTGTGGCTAGTATCTCTGCCATCTTTGTAGGATGGTTGTACCATGATTAAAGTATGTGTATTATTTACTAGTTAGCTGTAAAGTTCCTTGGGAATATGTGACACTGTGTATGACCTCAAAGTCTGGCCCTACACTTAGCCTATCAGACACTCAGTACACCTTTGTGTTTGGATGATTTTGATAAAAATAGTTAGGGTTGAATTTAATGGCAAGTATCAGAGAAAAGTACAAATAAATCATTATGATTTAACCTAAATTGTATATTTCCTTCTTACGTTCAAAATTATGGATTCTAGTGTTAATGTGCCCAGAGCACAGGGATCTAGGTTCATTCTCTCTCTCTGTTCTGACTTCAGATCCTGGCTTTAGATATCAAGATTTTCACGTGGTCCAAGAAACTGTTGGGGCATCAGACATTGTGTACCAATTGCATAAAACAGAAAGACAAAAGGAGTGAGCCCCTCACTTGAGGAAAATTTACTGGTATTTGAACACCAGGCACATGTTAACAACATTCCATTGGATAATGGATCATATGTACCTGCAAGGAAGATGAGAAAATGGCCTTTGTTCTTAGTGGTGATGAGCCCTGTTACAAGGTACAATATAATGACTGAAAAAGAAGGAGAGAATAGACAGTGAGTGTACCAAGCCTTGGAGAAGGCAATGGCACCCCACTCCAGTACTCTTGCCTAGAAAATTTGGAATTTTCCAATTTGGAACCAGTCTGTTGTTCCATGTCCAGTTCTAACTGTTGCTTCTTGACCTATATACAGATTTCTCAGAGGGCAGGTAAGGTGGTCTGGTATTCCCATCTCTGAAAGAATTTTCCACAGTTTGTTGTGATCTACACAGTCAAAGACTTTGGCGTAATCAGTAAGAAGAAGTAGATGTTTTTCTGGAATTCTCTTGCTTTTTCTATGATCCGATGGATGATGACAATTTGACCTTTGGTTCCTCTGCCTTTTTTTTTTTTTTGCCTTTATTTTCTTTGGCTCCAAAATCACTGCAGATGGTGATTGCAGCCATGAAAGTAAAAGATGCTTGCTACTTGGAAGAAAAGCTATGACTAACCTAGACAGCATATTAAAAAGCAGAGACATTACTTTGCCGACAAAGGTCTTTCTAGTCATGTAGTCATATATGGATGGCTACACAGTAGTCATGTACGGATGTGAGAGTTGGACTGTGAAGAAAGCTAAGCATCGAAGAATTGGTGCTTTTGAACTGTGGTGTTGGAGAAGACTCTTGAGGGTCCCTTGGACTGCAAGGAGATCCAACCAGTCAATCCTAAGGGAAATCAGTCCTGAATATTCATTGGAAGGACTGATGCTGAAACTGAAACTCCAATACTTTGGCCACCTGATACAAAGAACTGACTCACTGGAAAAGACCCGGATCCTGGGAAAGATTGACAGCAGGAGAAGAGGATGACAGAGGATGAGATGGTTGGATGGCATCACTGACTCGATGGACATGAGTCTGAGCAAGCTCTGGGAGTTAGTAATGAACAGGGAAGCCTGGCATGCTGCAGTCCATGGGGTCGCAAAGAGTCAGACACGACTGAGCTACTGAACTGAATTATGATTTTAACTATTCTATTTAAAACAGACATCCTATGGAAAATCGACATGGTAATAGATGCCTTTAAGGAGTGAATGTGTAATAAATCACCTCAGCATCTCTCACAATTTTGTAGCTCTTATTTAGAACATCCTTTATTTAAAGCTCATGTCTCATAGATCTCATAGTGAATTAGAGGCATTCTTTCCCTCTCTTTTAGTTTTCAGGTTATACACTACAGGGTTAGGATGAGCCAGAACAGAGTTATAATCTTTAAGTGTTCTTGGAAAAACAAGAGTAAACCGTAAGGTCTGATAACTAAATTACCAAAGTTGTTCCCCCAGTACCACCTTACCTGCAAATCTGTGGAAAGTTTTCCCCCATATCACTGTATGTTTGGTGTGCCCATATTAGAAACAAAAAAACAAAGTAGTGTTCCAGAAGAGGGAAAAGGCTCTAGTTGCCGAATAAAGGGATGCAGAATATTCCTGTCTATATTAGCATCTTTCCCATGACAATGAAAAATAAAATGTAAAGACAATTTCTAGGCTCAACTGAGTCCCCATTCTTTCAGAACTGCTAGTCGCATGTCAACCCCATACTCTAGCTCTGACAACAGTGTTTATCACTTAATGATCCCACAACCCTGAGTTGTGAGTTATCATAGGTAACTGGACTGGTGAGGGAAGGGCCCCTGACTAAGACATTCAGATTAATTCTTCCTCAAGAATTTGTAATTATGGCTGAGGAGCAGCCAGTCATTTTAGGCTCATACATGATTCTTTTTCTTCCTTTTGTTTGAAGAGATGAAGAAAGTTGAACTGTGGAGAGTCAGAAGCAAAGTACAGATGATAAGAGGACCAAAGATGTAAGATAGAGAGGTTGAATGCCCTGTACTCCTTAAGGCTTTTTGCTTCCTGCTTCCCTCATTTCTTTCCTCTTTGCTTGCATTGGCTCAATTTGATTTCTGATATTAAATGTAGCCCAAAGAACCTTAACTAATGCAGGAGGGAAACAGAATATCAAGAGGCAAAGTGAGAGAAGAACTTTTAAAACCGTTTGATAACTGCTCAGAAATGAGGCGGAAAAACCAAAACCCCTCGAGAGGCAAAGCAGCCCTGTTGGTCGTACTCCTCCCACCTGTCCCGACTCAGAGTGGAGAACACTTTTCTCACTTGTCAGGCCACTCATGACAGTATCTAATCACAGAAATCTCTTCCAGAGGGGCATTCCAAGATCTTTGCCCTGCAAAATACTTGAAACTGAACTGTATGAGCGTATGAACAGACTCCCACTATCCTCAGTGTAATGGAAACAACAGGACTCCCTATGCGTATCTTTGGGCAGGGAAATCTCTTAGAAGCTATGAAGCTTGAAACCAAAGATTCTTGAAATATAATGCATGAAGATGATCTTCTTTGTCTTGGCATTCTTCCACAAGCCTTCAATCACTCTGTGAGCTAAATTTCCTTCCATATGTTTTTCATTCATTTACATTTAAGATAAAAATTATTGGCTCTGAGAGCCATTTGTTGAGTGGTGATTCAGTGATTCTTTTCATTGTGATCTCAGCTCAGTGATGATGCATGTCATCCACATGATGTTCAAAAAAATCAGGATCTTTACTGATGCCATCTAAAGTCATCGCTTGGTAATAATAGACTTGCAGTCTCTCTTACTCTCCAGTGAAGAAGTTTGAAATAGGATCAAAATCTGTTTTGTTTTTCTATTTTGAATTCATACTTTTTGAATTCATTAGCTGAAAAATCAACAGTCTAACTGGGACAAAGTCCCCTCATTTAATTTGAGAAAATCATGTGTGTATTTTATCCTGATTGCTCCTTCCAAGAACACATTAAGTCACAATTAAAATCTCTAAAGCTAATTTTGAGAACTTTTGCCTTAGTTTACCTTCTAGAAACAAATGATTATTTGATTTATTTTTCATTATTAGAAACAGTGAAAAACTTTCATTATGGTCATATTTATGCTACATTGAGTTGATTGACTTGCAATTACTTCATTTATTCTCCTGACTTTGCCAATATGTACATATTAATATTAAGAATATAAGCATAAAGAAAACTTCAAAAAGCAGCCACTAACAAATATTTGAAACATTTACCCTAATATCTTCCTACCCATAATCTATCTTTGATGAAATGTAATTTTTATCTTGCCTTCTCTGAAGCTGTGCCTATCTATCTGATGCCAAAATATCAAGTAATTTTGATAAATCAATAAACCATTCAAAAATCAATTAAAAAATCCATTTACCAAGTTCTGTAGTGA